>NC_064858.1:48755247-49025247 GCF_024139225.1 Suncus etruscus | reverse complement strand
TCCCTCCCTTTCTCCCTTCATTCCTTCCTCCCTCCCTCCCTTCCTCCCTCCCTCCCTCCCTTCCTCCCTTCCTTCTTTCTTCTCTCCCTCCCTCTTTCCCTCCCTCATTCCTTCCTCCCTCCCTCCCTCATTCCTCCCTCCATCTCTCCCTCCTTACCTCCCTTATTTTCTTTTCTTTGTCCCCATGAAATTATAAAGTCTGACATCATAATTTTCTTCTAAAGTGGCATGTGAAAAATCCTCTAATTATGCCTTTGGTGAATGTGTATTAAGAAAGAGGAGGAGACATATGGGGGACAGGGCACAAGAAAGAAGGATTGATTTTTGTTTTCTTTCGAGTACTTGTTTTTAAATAATATTTTTAGACAATCACTATCTTTAAGCCACGTTTCATTAGGATTATCCAGGTGAGTGTCTTTTCAATCAGACCTGCTATAATATACTTGTTCATTCACCTCTACACATATGTAATCTTCACTTTCTTAGGTTTCCTCACGAAGAGCAATGAGGATTCCTGAATAGATGTTTGATTTAAATAACTCTAAAAACTCTCACTAATGAAATCTTCAAAGTTACTCCTGGCACTCTGTCAGTCTCCCACCTGTCAGCCATAGATGGCCCTTTATTTCAGTAAACTGAACTTGATGGGAAGTCTTGGGGATCCTGGACTTCTAGAGAAAGTCCAGCGAGCCCTCAATACAACAGCCAATATCACTTCAACCAGTAACTCTCCACTAGTAACTCTTCACCACCCCCCACCCCCAGTATTCCAGCAAGGGTTCTCATGTGCCCAGGGCAACCGCTTCTCAATTTGACACTGGATTTTCTAATTAAGAGGACCCTTGGCTCTTAAAGTGACGGACCTCTTTTTTGGTAATCAATCTCTAAAAATTTCCCCTGTCTTAGTATAAATGAAAAGATTTTTGTGGGTCTGTGTCCATGTGCAGATCCATACTTCTGATTAAGTTTCTGGTAAGTCATAGCTGAAGGGCTTCAGCTGTTGATGACTTCAGTTTGCACAGAGCAGTCAGAAGTGGCCAATTTCTTTGTCAATCCAAGATCTCAATTTGCTGATTCAAGGTAGTTCAGCTGGGCTGTACATAGGCAGCAACTCCTTTATTTAAGGGTGGATTGGTGCTCCAACAACAGGGAAACAGAAAAGAAAAAGAAACATTTGTTAGACAAAGCAACTAATAAAAACATTTTAAAATTCTCCAGAATTAGATTTTTCTGAATGAATGTGGTGTACAAATAGCCTGAAAATGAGAAAATTTGAAACATCAATTATTAGTTAGAACAAAATGCAGGGGGATTTTTAAAAATAACTTAACATAAACCTAATTTTATCTTTGAGTGAAATCTCTGAAAGATTAGGAATTTCTGTGTTGTTATCTTCTAGCAACTTCCTGCTGATATGGGGCATTGTGGAGTAGTCAGAGTTTCACTTCTTAATATCTATGTATAAAAGATAGGGAACAATAACAAATAGAAAAAGAAAAGAAAATAGAAGACTACTTTTGATTCCTGTAATTAAGGTTGAGAAAATCTGACAAGATGTAGTAGAACACGGGGGCCAGACAGATAGCACAGCGGTAAGGCATTAGAAGCAGAAGGATGGTGGTTCAAATCCCAGCATCCCATATGGTTCCCCGAGCCTGCCAGAAGCGATTTCTGAGCATAGAGCCAGGAGTGACCCTTGTATGCTGCTGGTGTGACCCAAAAACAAACAAACAAAAAAAGGATGTAGTAGAACACAAATTTCTTTTTTTTTTTTTTTTTTCGGGCCACACCCATTAGATGCTCAGGGGTTATTCCTGGCTAAGGACTCAGAAATTGCCCCTGGCTTGTGGGGACCATATGGGACGCTGGGGGATCTAACCGTGGTCCTTCTTTGGCTAGCCCTTGGCTAGCGCTTGCAAGGCTTACCTCTAGTGCCACCGGCCCCTAACACAAATTTCTTTATGGGACTCTCCTCAGTAGAAATATATGCATAGCCTCTTACTCTAATAAGTTTTCTGCTTCTCATTTTTTGGTTCATTTTCGCCCAAATAGGTGAACTGCCTTTTGAGCTTGTAGATCTCCCCAGAAGTGTTTTTTCAGCAACAGTACAGGGTTTTCCTTGTGGCAGATTTAGAAATTTTAGAGAAAAAATAAAGATAAGGATAGAAAATTAAGTGGAGACATTCCTCATTTTTAGTTTTTTTTTTTTTTTTTTTTTGGTTTTTGGGCCACACCCTGTGACGCTCAGGGGTTACTCCTGGCTATGCGCTCAGAAGTTGCTCCTGGCTTCTTGGGGGACCATATGGGGCACCGGGGGATCGAACCGCGGTCCGTCCTAGGTTAGCGCAGGCAAGGCAGGCACCTTACCTCCAGCGCCACCGCCCGGCCCCTCATTTTTAGTTTTTATGAGTCCTATGTGCACGATCAATTATAGCTTGTCCTTGAGGATTATGAGGTATTCCTGTAATATGCTTAATTTTCCACTCTGAGTGTACAGAAAGATTGAAAAGTTCTGCTGGCATAGCTGGCCCATTTTAATGGTGTTTGAAACTACTATAACAGAAAAGCATTGTAAAATAAAGAACAGATGACTTTAGCCCTCTCTAATGTTATAGAAATTGCCCAAATAAAACTAGAATAGGTATCAGTAACCACAATCAGATATGGCTTGTTGGGTATGAATTTAATGAGTCACATCCATTTGCCAGATATCATTTATCTTTAGACCCCGAGGATTTACTCCAGCCACATTAGATTTATAGTGCAAAGGAATACAGACAGAACAACTATGAACAATCTGTCTGGCTTGACTTAGTGGTATGTGATATGTAACATGAAATCTACAGGCATTTTTTTGAAGAGCATTATGTTCTTCCACTGGTATTGTAAATAATGGCATGGCCAAGTGATCTGATTCATTTTCTAAAGCCACAGGACCAGGGAGAGCAGAATGAAACCTTATATAGGTGTTATACACAGATTCAGATCATTTTTGAAATATGAATTGCAGCTGGTAAAGTAAACCTTGAACCACAGGATTGTGAGCATTAATTGAAGCTGTGACAATACGAGGATAAAAAACAACCACATATGTCAAATTATTCACTATGTTACATGGTCCTGATATGGGGATAGATTAAGATAGATTAAGGTGGCACATTCCACCTGTTGCACAGAGTTATAATTGGTATGCACTGTCAAAGTTAGGGAAGAGCCAACAGTTCCATTTTTTCCAGAGGAAGATCCATGGATATAAAAAAAGTAAATGGAACATTTGGAATGGGAGTGGTGCGAATGATGGGAGAGATTACAAAAGGAGTCCTTCTAAAAAAGTCTCAAATTTTCCCTGCTGGATAGTGTGAGGAAAGTTCTCTGGAAAAATTAGTCAAAGCTCTTTGAATTTGGTCACTGAGGGGTAATAATGAGTCAAATTCCCTTTTTTTTTTTTTTTTTTTTTGAAAATGTATGACAATGATATGGGGAGTTGTAGCCCAGGAAAGTTTGTGTTCTCAGTCTTCCCTTAATTCTTAGAGTGGCAATCAATTCCAATATGGTACAATAGTGCTCAATAGTACTATTGTGTATTATGTAAATAAATCCATTCCAATGGACTTGGTAATTGAATAATTGATGCTGTTGATGATTGAGGTGTAGCAAAAAGTAATATAATAATGTTATTATATTAAGTAAGATTTGATTTCTGGAGGTGGTCCATAAAGAAATCCAGTTCCCTTTTAGCCTCTGGTGTTAGTTGTCTTGGACTATCCAGCACAGAGTCATCTTCCTGAGTCAGAAGTAAATTGCTTAACTCTGATAGGAATACTAAGAGAGGAGTGGACCTGACTAATGTCTTCCAGCAGCTTTAGAAAATCATTAAGAGTTTTTAGGTCCTTCTGAAAAACTGGAAATTTTCTGAGGACGTACCATTGTATGCTCAAGAATATAACCTAAATATTCAGATGGGGGCATCATCTTAATCTTCTATATTGCAGTTTGTAATCGAGCTGCTAGCAAATCTGTCATGACATTCTTACATAGGCTTTAAAGCTATTTCTCATTTGAACATGCAATTAGAATATCGTCCATGTAGTGGATAATGTAAGCTTGAAGAAATTTTTCACAAGAAGGATATAGAGCTATATACACATAACGTGCAAGTTAGTCATTCCTTGGGGTAAAACAATCCACTGAAACCTGCGCATAGGTATCCTGTGATTCAAAGAGGGAATTGAGAATGCAAAGTATTTGTAGTCTTCTGGATGAATTGAAATGTTCTAAAAGCAGTCTTTAATGTCAATCACCACTAAATGCCAATCTGTAGGAATTGCAACAGAAGAATGAAGGCCAGGTCGGAGGGATCTCATAGATATCATTGTAGCATTTATATTTCATAAGTCAATCAACAGTTGCCACTTGCCTGTATTTTTAGGTAAAACAAAGACAAAAGAATTCTATTCAGAAAATGAGGTCTCATTATGCCCCAAATTTAATTGTTTCTCACTAAATTTATAAGATTCCTTGGTCTTTTATATGTTATTTTAAAAATAATATTTATTGTAACCAACGTGAATTACAAATCTTTCACAGTAATATTTGCAAGACACGTTAGTTTTACTATAAGAGTCATCTGAGGCATCCAAATAAGGTGGTTAGACTTCCACTGAATGGGGATTGGTGGTGAATGGCACTGTACCTCAGTGACCTCGATCAAAAAAAAAAATGAGAGTCTCTTGAATCAAGGGCTATTAAAGTGGCTGGAGGAGGAATTATGGGAGAACAATGAACTCAGTGCCAGTGGTGTGAAAGTCCAGGTTCAAGTCCCTGTGTAGGTGCCAAATGCAACAAATATAAGTTCCTCCTGTTGTTGCTTAGGAAGGACTCCAGCTAATTGTTTTGTTTGTTTGTTTTTTGTAAAGAGTTTAATAGGACAAAACAGATAGAAAGGAGAGCCAGGTCTTATATCAATGCCATTCAGAAAGTCCAGCCAGTCCTCAATACAACCGCCAATATCTCTCCAAGTAGTAACGTCCACCAATAACTCTCCACTCCCACAGTATTCCAGCAAGGGTTCTCTTAAGCCCAGGGCAACTGCTTCTCAATTTGACAAGAGTTTCTAATTGAGAGAACCCTTTGCTCTTAAAGTGACAGACCTCTTTTTCGGGATTGATCTCCAAGACCTCCTCCTTTTTTTTTTTTTTTTTTTCTTTTCCTTTTGGACACTGTGGTTTGCAATATTTGCTACTGGATATCACGCATATCACTTCAAAGAAAAGCTATTGTTTCTCCCTCCACCCTCTTTTTCTTGTCTCTGTTGATATGCTGATCTGGAGTTGTAGTGGTGCTCTTTGTAGGATTTAGTTGTGTTATTTGCACACACCTGCTGGTTTTGTGGCATGTCAGAGGTCACACACTGTTGTGACCATGTATTGATCACAATGACTGTACAGTTCAGTTTGAGGGGTTCCAAGACTGAACTCCAGCCTCAGGGGTACAGGGCAGGTGCTATACCATTCATTAGGCCTCATCCCCAGGCCCTCATTTACTATTCAACAAAACTTTTCTTTCCAGGCCATTGAAAATGATGATATTGGGTTTGGGATTCTGTCTAGGCTTCAATTTCCCATTTGTTTTACATAGTATTCTTTCTGCCTAAATATCCTATCTGTTCTTTACCCATCAGGTAAGCCTGTGGGCCTGTTTTGTTTTCAAAGGACCTATGCCTGGTGATGCTCAGGAGCCATCAGGGCCACACCCAGCACAGCTTTTAATGCTGTGGTAGGCTCTCTTTATCACCTGGTATAGTTAGTGTCCTTGGCTCCTAGTTACCAGTTTTATACTTTTTTTATATGTATGAATTATGTTTTACAGGAGTATTGGAACTTATAGTAAGATAGGCTGCTTGTGAATTTTTATGATCTTTGAAAAGTTAGACTTTGTTTGCTTCTATCAAAGAATGGGGTAATGCTGCAAATACATTGTAGATTGTTGTGGGCACTAAATATACTAAATACACTAGTGTATGTAAGGGTATCATGTTAGAATGCCACACAGTTCTTTAAATAAATTAGATTCCAGGGCCGGAGAGATAGCATGGAGGTAGGGCATTTGCCTTGCATACAGAGGGATGGTGATTCGAATCCTGGCATCCCTTATGATCCCCCAGTCTGCCAGGAGCGATTTCTGAGCATAGAGCCAAGAGTAACCCCTGATCACTGCCGGGTGTGACCCAAAACCCAAAAATTAATTAATTAATTAGGTTCCCAGATTTATTTGGTGATTGCCTTTTGCAGAAAATAAAATTTCCTCAGTGCCTCTCTTTTCTGTAAACCTGCCTTCTTTCCTGGTAATAAAAATGTCCCTCCCAGTTGTACCCAAAGCTTTTGCTGCCTGCCAGATTGTTCCAGTGCCACCTACTCACAGAGTGTGATTTTGCCTATGTTGAGAAAGACTGCTAGAGGTATTCTATAGAAACATTTGAAATACGCATTAATAAATGAATTAGACGCAATATTATACTTTAATTTTCATGGATTATTATAAACACAGGGTAGACATTTATATTTATTCATTCATTTGTTCATTTATTAAAGATTTAGTAAAGTGGTTCTTATGTGCCAGGCAGTAGTATGAGGTATTGGAAACACTTTGGTTTGTAAACACTAACTCTATATGCCATTAAGGACTTTACATCAGCATTTACTTATTGAAATGCATTCTGTAAGAGAGAGTAATGGGAAGGAGCCTATATTAGTTATGGTGGTCAGAGTAAAAAAATCACCCTTTTGGGATTGAAAGTAAATCTGGAGAATTACATATGGTATGGGAAATTATTACACCTTCGTTTTGCTTACTTTCAAAACACTATAAGCTATTGTGTTCAACAATATTATTTGCAAACTTAATCATTCTTAGCAATAATAGTAAGCAGTAATTGTTTTATACCTTATGTTTATGGAAATTTTGACAGTTCTGAGTGCTTGATATTGATGTTCTTAATATTTATTTTAAGTGATGGTTCTATTTTTAATGGCTAGTATAAATTTTGATATTTTGTGAAAACTGTAAATTGAATTCTGTGCCTATAATTAGACGTTGAAATGTGGTAAATTTTAATATATTTCAGATTGAGAATGATTTGTATTTCTCTCCATAATAGGTATTAACTCCACAAAAATTGGATTTATTAAGAGCTCAAATACAACAAGAATTAGAAACTCCAGTGCGAGAGCAATTTAGAAATCTAGATGAAGTAAGTACTTTATATAGAAGGAACTTTGTATGAATTTATTTTCATGCTATTCCTAAAGGGTCAAATGAAATCATCATTTTCCTACTGTAAGATTCCTTACAGTGGCTTGTGAGGCTTCATGAGACCAGAGTCCACTTAGCTTTTAATGTGCTGTATAATATTTATTGCACTTTTTATTTTCTCATTTGCCACCTTTCTAAAGTAAGTTGTGTGAGAGAGCCTTTACCTGTTTTGATCATTGTTATATTCCCGTTGTCTAAAATAGTTCATAGCATTCAACAGATGTTCAGTATTTGTTGACTGAAAGAATGGCTTTCATGCAACCTTAGAAAAGTAAAAACCCAACAGTTTTCCTTAGGTTGATATCAGTCTCCTGATATGAACTATTGGTTCAGTATGACTAAATGTTCAATAAAGGGAACAAGTCAAAAATGACAATAAATATTTTTGTTACTATGTTAAGGGGACAAATGAAGATGACAAATACTAAATATGCCAGGTACGTTTCATTAATTAACAATGTATAGCTAATTTCCAGGACTTGTATGTCCAGAATGAACATTGTTCTCTTCAAAATGGACCACCACAGAAGGCTAGTTAGGTTGGTACCACATTACACACTAGTGGAATACTCTTTTATAAATGGTTTACTGATGATAAGAGTTTTTGTTGTAACATCCTCCTGGTAAATTAGCACGTCAAATTGATTTAATTTTTGGATAAAAATGACAAAGGTTTAACATTTAGGTTTTAAGTGTAAATCATACATATGTAGTCAATTAAAAATGTTTAAAAATACAAATTAAGTACTTTGATGCTTAGTAATATGGATATGTCCTGAGAAATGTGATACAGTCATTTTGAAGGCTGCAGAATTTAGTTCACAAGTTTAAATGGCATAATCTAAATACACATTTGACTATAGCGTAACAACTCTTACTTGTGTTGTAAAATGTTGTTAAGCGGGCCCGGGGAGATAGCACAGCGGCGTTTGCCTTGCAAGCAGCCGATCCAGGACCAAAGGTGGTTGGTTCAAATCCCGGTGTCCCATATGGTCCCCCTTGCCTGCCAGGAGCTATTTCTGAGCAGACAGCCAGGAGTAACCCCTGAGCACCATCGGGTGTGGCCCAAAAACCAAAAAAAAAAAAAATGTTGTTAAGTAACATGGTGGCCTCTCTAATAAGATGACCTTCTCTAATAAGATCACGGAAACTTTTTTTTTAATTGTAAATTGGCTTAGAAGAAAAATAAAACTGAAGAAGTACAGTGAACTGAATATTTTGTGAGATGTGCTTTTTTTTTTTATTAACTTCACAACAGGTGTTTAAATGGTTTCATTCATCTTCCTACTTTTTTGCTTCAGAATCCCTGCCACTTTTATATAATTAGGAAACTGGATTGAAATTATCAGGACATTGAATATATTTGGCTAATTGGAAGACTTGGCACATTTTTTATATTGGTGTGTTTGTACTATTATATATAATCTTAAATTATGCACTAAATATTCTAATCTTTCCTGTATTTTGAATTGAATGGCTTTTAGGTGCATTTTATATTACATCAATTTTGCAAGTCTACATATTTTGAGAGGTGTGCTAATTTTCAACAGTACTTTTGTTATGCCCCAAAATATGACTTTTAACATGCTGTGCATTTTATTAGAGTAAGGAAATTGGTTAATATTGATGTAACTTATTGGTATCCTCTTAGGAATTTAACTAATATACAATGTTGGAGGTTTGTTTTGAGAACTCATCCAAGGTTAATTTATACACACATTAAATTAATTTTTACTTTTAGATGTCTCTCAGTAAGTATAACACAACTAAAAAGTTTATTTGCAAAAGTGATTTTTGGACTGAGTAAAATTTTCATGTATAAATCTGTGATGAATTTCAATCTTCCAGGAGGTAGAAAAATATAGAGCTGAATACAATAAGCTTCGCTATGAGCATACATTGCTTAAATCAGAATTTGAACACAAGAAAGAAGAACTTGCACGACTCTTAGAAGCACAAAAAATAAAATATGAATCAGAGGTAAGTGAGTGCTTATAATTTTAAGTCATTACTCTTTTAGTCTAGAGGCCCACTCCCCTTTTTCAGAAAACATAATAATGCTCAGAGCTCCCTTGGAAATCTTCCTTCTTTAAGCAAGCAAGCAAGCAAGCAAGTAAGCAGGCAATTTCCTCAATTGCAAGTGAGGCTACTGCTGTTCTCCTAGGTCATTCTGATGTCCCCATGGGTGGATTGCCCACTTTTGGAAGGAGTTTTAGTCAATAAAATGTAGTGGGTTTATTTTTTGTGTGTATGTGGTTTTTTGGGCCACACCGGCGGCACTTGGGTTATTCCTGGCTCTGTGCTTAGAAATTGCTCTTGGCTCAGGGGGACTATATGGGATGATGGGAATCGAACCTGCATCCATCCTGGGTCAGCCACTGTGCTACCACTTCGGTCCCAAAATGTAATATTTAGATGTTTTTGTAAACCCCAAGTTGAAGTTAATTGTATGTTTTAAGTTATCAACTGAGAAAAATGATTTTAGTTGAATTTAAAATAGATTGTTGTCTGTAGTCTTGAGAAAAAGTCAATATATAGACATATCTATATTATATATTTAATGCACTATTTTTATTCAGAAAAAAAAGAGTATTTTCTGGGTCAGAGAGAAAGAGGGAGGGAGGAGAAAGAAAGGATGGAGAGTGGAAGGGAGGGAGAGAGTTTGCCTTTTATTACATCTGATCCTGGTTCAATTTCCAGCCATGCATATGGTCCCTTGTGCACTGCCAGGAGTAATCCCTGAGCACAGAGCTGGAGGTCAACCTGAACATGAATTTGTGTGACCCAAGTCCTCTCCCAGAGTAGTAAAACTTGAAGTTTCTTGCTTTCCTTTTCTAATTGGTTATTTAGGAATATTGTAAATTAGTGGGCAGTTGTTTTCATTCTGTCTCATATCTATTGCCCAATTTTTATACACAATAGCAGTAAATCTTGATGTAAAGTTGTGTTTATACAAAGCAGCAGTAAAGCTTTAATGTAATTCCTTGACCTGGAGTCATTGTATAGAATGCTTGCGTTGTACACAGCTGACCCTAGTTTGATTGCTAGCATCCCAAATGGTTCCCCAAGCACCATGAGGAGTAATTTCTGAACTCAAGAGTAATGACTGAGCTCTATGCCCAACAACCCCCTCATCCTACTCTTACTAACTTGCAATTTTGTAGTTTATACTAGTGTAACTACACAAGTTTATGGTGTAAAATAAATGAATTTGATGTAATTAGTTATTAGATTTTTTTTGATTTATTAAGGACATAAAATACCTGAATTTCTGCACATCTACAGGAATTAAATAATTGAATTATTATTTCGAGTGTTGATTCTTTTGGAAATAGTTAAGGAAAAATTTGTGTTTTACTTAGAAGCATAAAGCAATTCTGATTTCCTAAATAATAATCTTGATTTAAAAATATGTAATAAGTTTGTCTTTATGAAAAAGTTAATTTCACAATTTTGCATTGTATTTGAACTTAATACATCTGAAGTTCTGGACTTCATGTAAACAATCTGGATAGTTAGACTTAATACTGTCTCCCTGACCTGTTTTTATTTTTTTAAGGAATCATGATACTATTTTTTCCTAGAGACTATGCTTATTTATTTATTTGGGGGGGGGGGGGGGTTGGGCCACACTCGGCGGTGCTCAGGGGTTACTCCTGGCTATTTGCTCAGAAATAGCTCCTGGCAGGCACGGGGACCATATGGGACACGGGGATTCGAACCAACCACCTTTGGTCCTGGATAGGCAGCTTGCAAGGCAAACGCTGCTGTGCTATCTCTCCAGGCCCTTTTGTTTCTTTTTCTTTCTTTTCTTTCTTTTTTTTTTTTGACTATGCTAATTTATATTCCAACTAAAATGTATCAAAGTTCCGTTTTTCTCAATATACTCTTCAACTACTGGCTTTTGTATAGGCCATTCTGAGCATTATGCAGTGGTATTTCATTGGGAATTTGATTGATCTGCCTTGCTAATAAGTGATACTGAGTATTTTTCACAAGCCTATGGGCTGTTTGTATTGGAGAAGTCTTTGTTTAGATTTTTTTTGCCTAATTTTTAATTGGATTGATTGCTTTTGTGGTGTGAGTTCTTTTTATAATTTGGATCTTCTCTTGTCAGGCATAATGTACAAATAACTTATTCCAATTTCTAAATTACCTTTTTGTTTCTGTAGTTTGTTTCACTGTATACGTTTTTCTTTTTTCTTTTTTCTTTTTCTTTTTTTTTTTTTTTTGATTTTTGGGTCACACCCAGCAGCACTCAGGGGTTACTCCTGGCCCTACACTCAAAAATCACCCCAACAGGTTCGGGGGAACATATGGGATGCCAGGATTCGAACCACCATCCTTCTGCATGCAAGGCAAACGCTCTACCTCCATGCTATCTCTCACTGTATACATTTAATTAGATTTAGTACACCAATTTTTTCTTGCTTTAGTTTCACTTGTCCATGGAGATAAATCTCCATATAATCTCTGATATTGATGTCTTAGACCAGTGATGGCTACCTTTTTGAGCCCAAGTGCCCAAACTGCCGCACAAAACAAAAGAATTTCCTCAAAGTGCCAGCTTTTTTTTTAGATTTTAGTATCTAAAAACTCTATAAATTTTATAAATTTATTAATTGCAGACCTTCCCACGTGTCAGCTGCAAGGCCTTCGTGTGGCACGCGTGCCATAGGTTCACCATTGCTGTCTTAGACTATGCCACTTCACCTTTTCTTTACATTTTTTGGTTTATCATCTAATATCTAATTTTTTATATATTTTGTGTGACTTTTTATGTATGCTATTCAGTAGTGATCTGCTCTCATTTATTTCATGTGACAGTATTTTTCTCAGTATGTATCTTGAAAAGGCTTTCCTTTCCCATTGTGTGGTCTTGGTGTCCTTTGCAAGAATGAAATGTCCCTCTATGTGTGGATTTATGTCTTGACTCTTCTTCCACTGGCCTGTTTGGTTCTTTCTGTTCCAGTACTAAACTATTTTAGTTATTACTACTTCATATTATAGATTCAAGTTAGGGAATATAATGCTTCCCCGTTTTCATTCTTTCATATTGCTTTGACTCTTCAGGGTCAATATGTAGTTTCAAATAATATTGAGTTATATATTTATGAAAAATATCACAGGTATTTTTGATAGGAAACATATTGAATTCATAATTATTTTAGGTAAGTTGCCCTTCTTAATAATGCATATTTTCTAATTCAAGCAAGATAATTATTTGTGTCCATTTTCATTTTTAACATTTTGTTTTCAGAATATAGTCTTTCACTTCATTTGTCATTTGTACTCAGACAGTATATCTATGATTTAGATATAGTTTTACGATAAATGGCATAGTTTTATAAATATTACTTTCTTTAATTGTTTGCATATTCAGATGCAACAGATCTCTTGAAATTATAAATTTTAATTTATGTCATGAATTTTATGATTATTTGCTTGTTTATTAGGTTTGCCAATGTGTCTTTAACTTCCAGGTACAGTGCTGAGTACATAATAGACTCAATAAATATTTGTTATCTAAGTGAATAAATATGTAAAAAAAATAGAAGGCATATAGTTTTGGTAGGAATCACTTGATCTGACTTAGGAGTTTTAAATATAGTTTTGTCTAAGAATTACTGCCACCTGAGAAAAAGCTAAGCACCACTTAACATATTGATCTTATATACAAACCTACCTATAACGTTCTGGTAATTTTTAAAATACTCAGTATTTTTAATAATTATTTTTATAATAGTATAATTTGAATTTTATTCAGCAACTGATTAATTTCTTTGCTAGACACCATTAAGAATTAGAGGGAAGGGCCCAGAAAGAGCATGGAGGTAGGGCATTTGCCTTGCATGCAGAAGGATGGTAGGTTGGATCCCGGTATCCCATATGGTCCTCCGAGCCTGCCAGAAGCAATTTCTTAGTGTAGAGCCAGGAGTAACCCCTGAGTGCTGCCAGGTGTGACCCAAAAACCAAAAACCAAAAAAAAAAAAAAAAGGGGGCCGGAGAGTTAGCATGGAGTAAGGCGTTTGCCTTTCATGCAGGAGGTCATCGGTTCGAATCCCGGCGTCCCATATGGTCCCCCGTGCCTGCCAGGAGCAATTTCTGAGCCTGGAGCCAGGAATAACCCCTGAGCACTGCCAGGTGTGACCCAAAAACCACACACACACACACACACACACACACACACACACACACACACACACACACACACACACACAGAATTAGAGAGAAACTGGGGCAAAGAAATAGTAAATCAGGTGACCCAAAAACCACACACACACACACACACACACACACACACACACACACACACACACACACACAAAGAATTAGAGAGAATCTATCAGGTAAGGTTCCTGCCTGGCATATGGCTATCCCAGGTTCAATTCTCAGCATCACATATGGTCCCTGGAGCAACAGCAGAAATGATTCCAAGTGATTACAGAGTGCAAAGCCAGGAGTATCTTTGAACATTGCTGGGTATGCGCCCCCCAAAAATGAGGAAAACTAGGTCAAAGTCCTTATTCTGCTGTTGGCATCAAGCTGAGTGTAAAAAGAATGTGACACCGTAGGTTTGCCCTCCTTGTGCTTTATTTCACCACTGGAGTTTTCTTTTTCATATTGTGTGTGTGTGTGTAAATATATATATATATATATTATTTTTTTTGTTGTTGTTGTTGTTGTTTTGGTTTTGGGGCCACACCCGGCAGCACTCGGGTGACTCCTGGCTGTCTGCTCAGAAATAGTTCCTGGCAGGCACGGGGGACCATATGGGACACCGGGATTCAAACCAACCACCTTTGGTCCTGGGTCGGCTGCTTGCAAGGCAAACACCGCCACTGTGCTATCTCTCCGGCCCCTATATTGTATAATTTTTAATTGTTAAGTATTGACTTAGAAAGCTTTGTGTGGCTGGAATCCAATAATTTAAAGTTACATATCTTCTTTCAAATTATTCCTAGATTGCACAAGTAGAGAAAGATAAAGAAGAGCTAAGTAACCAGCTGCTGAGTGTTGATCCTGCAAGAGAAAGCAAACGAGTAAAGCAACTTGTTCAAGAAAAACTCCACTTGTGTCAGAAATTAAAAAGTTTAGAGGAAGAAGTAGCTGAATTAAGGGCTGAGAAAGAGAATTCTGGTGCTCAGGTAGAAAGCATCCAAAGAGTTCAGGTGCGGCAGTTGGCTGAGATGCAGACTACCATCAGATCCCTGGAGGTAAGGTTTTAATTGCTTCCCAATAGACTATGCCATACTCTCTTTTCAAAGTGGTTGACAAGCCTTTGATTTTTAGAGCATAAATATGTACTCACCATTCTAATGCTGACGCATTTGTGTAATCCCCAGAGTATTGATTCATTTTTTTTAAAGAAGAAAGCATTGGTTTATAGGCAATAATTATGCTGCCACATTTACAAAAGGAATATTTATTTTTTTGGAAATCAAGTCACCAGTCTGAAATAATTTAACTCTTATAATACCACAGTAGAATTTCAGAATTCAAAATATTTAAATTTTCAAAGGCAAAAGTTCTTTCAAAGTTATCACAAACCGGGGCTGGAGAGATAGCATGGAGGTAAGGCGTTTGCCTTTCATGCAAGAGGTCATCGGTTCGAATCCCAGCGTCCCATATGGTCCCCCGTGCCTGCCAGGAGCAATTTCTGAGCATGGAGCCAGAAGTAACCCTGAGCACTGCCGGGTGTGACCCAAAAACCAAAAAAAAAAAAAAAAAAAAAAAAAAAAAAAAAGTTATCACAAACCATAAAGATATTTTTTTCCTAAATAATTCTTTTCTTATCCTAGGATTCAAGATCTTAAAATTTTGTAAGTTTTTCAAAAACAAATACAATAAAATATCTTATACACACAATATCTTATATAACTTCTTGCCAAAATAATAAAATCTAAATTGATTTCTGATGAATACAGATATGTAAAGAATTAACTTTCTGAGTTCATCAGAAAAAAAGATAAGAACTTATAGAAACAGGCTGGCACTCCTGGAGCTACTCTTATTAAATGTTTAAGCAGTGAATATTTTATTTTTTGCTGTACTGGATATCAAACTCAGGACTTCACACATTCAAGACAAGTGTCCTACTAGCGAGCTACATCATTTACCCAAAACTTTCTTTCCAGTTTTTCTTTTCCTGTTTTGGACATTGCCGGGGAAATAATCCTAAGCCTCACATGTATAAGCTATATGCTGTAATTCTTTTCAATTTTTGGCTTTTATTTTTAGACATGAAGATCTCTTTCTCTGTACTCTTTGACAAAGGGACTAGGCATTATAGACTATAACAACTGACAGTGATAGATAAGCAAAAGGAAAGATTGATTTTATTTTTATTAACTCACTATGTCTATAGTTCACAGGAAAATAGGACCAACCAACAGAGACAGAGATAGTTTACACACCATCTTACCAGGGGAAGGACAAGTGTTACCTATAGAGATACAAATGGCTTTCAGGGAAGATAAATGTATCTGTAGGCAATAGCAAGGGTGGTGGTATTTTTATGAAAATATTATATTTTTACATATTAGGTATATTATAACATGACACAATATTATTTGATTTTTGATATATTTTGATTTGAATTTTTTTATCTTGGTATCAATTTCTGTGGTAGAGTTAGTTTACTTGGCTGTAAAAAAATCTCAGTATTACAGGGAAATGATTCATGACAGTCGAATTCTTTTTTGGGTGGCTTTGCTTTTAAACAGATGAATTCAGGGAAACAAGCTTTTTTGTATGGTTGTTACTATTGAGATGCTTTTAACTATTTTTTAACCATATTTTGGACCTACACCAATGTCTAAAGATATGATTGCTACTCTGTTTGTTTGTTTGTTTGTTTGTTTTTTGGGTCACACCCGGCATTGCTCAGGGGTTACTCCTGGCTGTCTGCTCAGAAATTGCTCCTGGCAGGCACGGGGGACCATATGGGACGCCGGGATTCGAACCGATGACCTTCTACATGAAAGGCAAACGCCTTACCTCCATGCTATCTCTCCGGCCCCATGATTGCTACTCTTATTTCATAATTCTTACTGTTTGCCACTATAACAAGTATACACTTGGTTAATTTTGTATTAATTTGGAATAATCAAGATTTTTTTCTATAATAAATGTGAAATTATGAGTATCTAGTTAGTAGCTAATATCCAATATTCAAATAGAAAAATGAATTTTTTTCTTTAGCAAAATGCTAAACTGATTTTTTTTTTTTAAGAATAGAATTCTCGGGCCCGGAGAGAGAGCACAGTGGCGTTTGCCTTGCAAGCAGCCGATCCAGGACCAAAGGTGGTTGGTTCGAATCCCGGTGTCCCATATGGTCCCCCGTGCCTGCCAGGAGCTATTTCTGAGCAGACAGCCAGGAGTAACCCCTGAGCACCATCGGGTGTGGCCCAAAAACCAAAAAAAAAAAAAAGAATAGAATTTTCTTACTTTTTTGGGTAAAGCTTTTGACAATACTTGCTTTCCATTTAATTATTTACAGTGACAGAATAAATGGGATGATAGGCTGTTAAGTATAGCATATGGTCCCAATTTCTAAATTCACTGATGTCATTTAAAGTGATTGTTTTTCAAGACCAGTTGAAGGATGACAGAAAATGTCCACTTATGAACATTTTCCAAAATGCTTATATGTAAGTTTATCATTTATCAGATGAAATGAAAATAAATACCTAACAGTTTGCTTTTTCTTCGTTAACTATCTGGGCTATTATTGTGAAAAGAGAGCAGGAAAATAGGTTTTATCTGAATTTTATTGAATAATCTCTTTATCATATTTAAGATAAAGAGGAAAGATGATTGAAGAATCTTGAGCTTATTCATTAAATTTTAGGTGTGTAATTATTTGAATACACTCACTTTTTTTTTTTACCAAGTGGCCCATGGGTTACTCCTGGCTCTGCACTCAGGAATTACTTATGCAGACTCAGGGGACCATTGAGGATCCCAGGGATCAAACCCAGGTTGGCTACATGCAAGGCAAATGCCCTACTCACTGTGCTATCGATTTGGCCCAACAACTCACTTTTAAGATATTTAGTTCTGGGGCCAGAGAGATAGCATGGAGGCAAGGCATTTGCCTTGCATGCAGAAGGATGGTGGTTCGAATCCCAGCATTCCATATGGTCCCCCGAGCCTGACAGGAGTGATTTCTGAGCATAGAGCCAGGAGTAACCCCTGAGTGCTGCCGGGTGTGACATAAAAACCAAAAAAAAAAAAAAAAAAAAAAAGATATTTAGTTTCTTCATTTTAAAGAATGTTATAATCTAAACTATAAGTTTTCTTGACAATTGGTTGACTTCATTAAGATTATTTTTATAAGGACATGGTCACTTGCCTTAAAAGACAAACATGCTTTGCATGCGGCCTATCTGGACTGGTTCAATTCCTGGTGTCCCATATGGTCCTCCAAGCTTGCCAGGAGCGATTTCTGAGAACAGAGCCAGGAGTAACCCCTGTGCATCACTAGGTATGGCCCAAAAAACAATCATTAACAAATAAACTGCTTTTAATAAAAAAGACTAAATGATAGGTCTTCTTTAAGACAGGACAGAGCACTAGACACAAACTCCTACACAAAGATGACACTAAATCCATGACAATTATCTCTCTCAACATCAATGGACTAAGTGCACCAGTTGAAACACAGACTGGCAAAATGGATCAAAAAGCTGATTCCAACATTCTGCTGTCTAAAAGAAATACATCTGAATAGTCAAAACAAACGTAGACTCAAAATCAAAGGTTGGAGGACAATCTATTCAAGCAATCAACTGTTAAAAAAGCTGGAGCTGATATTCATGTCAGATGATACAAACTTTAGACTTAAAAAGTTATAAGAGACAAAGATGGACATTTTGTAATAATTGGGATATATGTGCAACAGGAAGAAATCACACTCTTAAACAAATATGCACCCAATGATTGAACAGCAAAATATTTAAAACAATTGTTGACAAATCTGAAAGCAGACATCAATAGCAATGCAATAATAGTGTGAGACCTCAGCATTGCCCTATCACCAACTGATAGGTCAACCAGGATGAAACAAGAATAAAATAGTTCTAAAAGGAGAAATAGAAGAGAATGGCCTAGTAGATATATATAGGGCTCTCCACTCCTAGAAAACTGATTACATATTCTTCTCTACTGCACATGGATCATTTTCCAGAATAGACAAATGCTGCCCCATAAAGCATACCTCCATAAAATCAAGAGGATAGAAATGGTATAAATTTCCTTCTCAGATCATAATGCATTGAAATCAGAAATGAACTACAAACAGACACAGAGGAAAAACTTTAACACCTGGAAATTAAATAACACTATTAAACAGTCAGTGAGTCAAAGATGAAATCAAAGAGGAAATAAAAAGATTACTGGAAACAAATGCGAATGAAGACACAAATTACTAGAATTTGTGAGACATGCCAAAAGTAGTACTAAGAGGAAAATATATAGCTTTATAAGCACATTAGGAGGGAATAAGGGGCCAACATAAAAAACTTAATGAAACAACTTGTAAAATTAGAAAGTGATTAATAAAATGAATAAAAAATAGGTATACAGAAGGAAATAACACAGCTTAGAGCAGAAATTGATGAAGTGGAAATCCTAAGAACAATTCAAAAGATCAATTAAAGCAAAAGTTGGCTCTTTGAAAAAAAAAAAAAAAGATTGATAAACCACTAAGAAAACTCACAAAGGGAGAGAAACTTAATAAACTGAATTAAAAATGAAAATGGGGAGAGGTACTAAAATTACTATAGAGATTCAAGAGGTAGACAGAGACTACTTTGAGAAACTATGCCATGAAATGAGAGAACCTTGAAGAAATGGATTAATTCTTGGATTTTTAAAATCTCCCACGGTTGAGCTAGGGTGACCTAAACAGGCCCATCACTATTGAGGTAATTAAAATGGTAATCAAAAGTCTTCCAAAAAACAAAAAGTCCAGGCCCAGATGGATTCATTAATGAATTCTTTCAAACCTTTCAAGAGGACTTACTACCAATACTTTTCAGACTCTTCCAGAAATTGAAGAAACAGAAACATCCCCAAATAGTTTTTATGAAATTAACATCACCCTAATACCAAAACCAGACAGAGATGCCGCAAAAAAGAAAAATACAGACCAATATCCCTGATGAAGATAGATGCAAAGATCCTCAACAAAATCCTAGCAAATAGGATCCAACGTCTCATCAAGAAGGGCATATATCATAGCCAAGTAGGTTTCATTGCAGAGATGCAAGGATGGTTTAACATCTGCAAATCAACATAATACACCACATCAACAACAAAAAAGTAAAAACCATATGATGATATCAATAGATGCAGAGGAAGCACTTGATAAGTGCTTAAAAACTCAACATGATGGGGATGGAAGGAACTTTTCTCACTATAGTCAAGGCCATTTACCACAAGCCAATAGCAAATATACTCAGTGGAAATAAACTAAAAGCCTTTCCTCTAAAATCTGGTACAAGTCAAGGCTGCCCCCTCTCACTACTCCTATTTAACACAGTACTAGAAGTACTTTCTGTAGCAATTAGGCAAGAAAAAGATATTAAGGGTATCCAAATAGGAAAGAAAGAAGTCAAGCTCTCACTGTTTGCATATGATATGCAACTATATTTAGAAAACCCTGAAGTCTCTACCAAAAGCTTTTAGAAACATTCATACAGCAAAGTAGCAGGCCACAAAATTAACATGCAAAAATCAATAATAATGGAGAATATATGGATATTAAAAAAAATCCCTTTTACATTTGAGCCACAGAAACTCATATCTTGGAATAAACTAAAGAGGTAAAGGACCTATATAACAACAACAACAAAAAAAAAAAAAAAGAAAGAAAGAAAGAAAGAAAAAAACAGACAAAAAACCAAACTAACTACAAAACACTGTTTCAAGAGATAAAAGAGGATACGAGGAAATGGAGACAGACACATACCCTGATCAGGGATTGGGAGGAATAGCATCATTAAAATGGCAATACTTCCCAAAGCATTGCATAGATTTAATGCAATTCCTCTAAGGATACCCATGACATTCTACAAAGGAGTAGATCAAAAACTCCTGAAATTCATTTGGAACAATAAACACCCAAGAATAGCTAAATCAACCCTTAAGAAAAAGATGGAAGGCATCACCTTCCCCAACTTTAAATTGTACTACAAAGCAGTAGTCATTAAAGCAGCATGATATTGGAATAATACCCTCAGACCAGTGGTATAGACTTGAGTATTCAGAAAATGGTCCCCAGACATACAATCAATCAATCTGACAAAAGAGCAAGAAATGCAAAATGGAACAAGGAAAGCCTTTTCAAAAAGTGTTATTGTAATAACTGGTCAGCAAATGTATAAAAGCGAACTCGAACCTCCATCTAATACCATGCACAATGTTCAAATCCAAATGGAGTAAAACCTTGATATCAGACCTGGAACTATAAGAACATACAGGTAAAACACTTCATGGCATTGAGCTAAAGACATTTTCAAGGAGGAAACAACATTGCCCAAACAATTGGAAGCAGAGATCAACAAATGGTACTACATTAAACTGAAAAGCTTCTGCACTTCAAAGGAAATAGTTCCTAGGATACAAAGGCCACCCACAGAATGGGAGAAACTAGACACACAATACCCATCAAATAAGGGGTTAATATCTAAGATATACAAGGTACTGACAACTTAATTAAGAAAGACATCTAACCCCATGAAAAAGTGGGGAAAAGGAATGAACAGATACTTCCTCAAAGAAGAAATACAAATGGCCAAAAGGCACATGAAAAATGCTCCACATCACTAATTATCAGGGAGATGGAAATTAAACAATGAGGTACCATCTCACATCACAGATACTTGCACACATCACAAAAATCAAGAACAATCAGTGCAGGCAGGGATGTAGGGAGAAGGGAACTCTCATTCACTCCTGGTGATAATGCCTTCTAGTTCAGCCTTTATGGAAAACAATATGGAGATTCTTCACAAAACTGGAAATTGAGCTTTCATGTGATCCAGCATTACCACTCCTAGGGATATACCCTAGGAACACAAAAAGACATAAAAATGCCTTCTGCATGCCTATATTCATTCCATCACTATTTACAATAGTTAGAATCGGGAAACAACCCAGATGTCCGGCAAGAAATGAATGGCTACAAAAACTGATACATCTATACACTGGAATACTATGTGGCTGCATAGTATGTCAGGAAAAATGAAGTCATGAAATTTTCTTATACATGGATGGACATGGAAACTATTATGCTTAGTGAAATAAGTCAGAGAGAAATAGTCTCACTCATGTGGAATTTAAGAAAAATAAAAGGCAAAATGTCAATAATACCCAGAGGTATTAGAGATGAGGTCTGGAAGGACCAACCCATGATATGAAGCTTACCACAAAGAGTGGTAAGTTTAGTGAACATTTAACATGACAATGGTAGTGAATAAGAGAAATAGATTGCCTGTCTGGAATACAGGCGAGGGGTAGAGGAGGAGGGAGTTGATGGGCATTGCTGGTGGGAATGTTGCAGTGTTGAAGGAAGTGTATTCTTTTTTTGACTGAAACCCAATTATAAGCATGCTTGTTATGATGGTGCTTAAATAAATATATCATTAAAAAATATACAAAGGACATGGTCACTGAGTACCACCAAGAGGGACCCCTAGGAATAGAGCCAGGAGTAGCCCTTAAGTACTGCTGAAGGGCCCCAGCTCCCACTCACCCATCTGTGAGGTCAAGATCTATTGCTTTCTTTGTTGATACTTCTAAAGTCTCCAGATTAATTTGATTTCACATATATACATTTTTAGAAATCTGTTTTGATTTTTAGATTTTCAACTTTTATTACTGTAAATGAGTCTATCTTCTTACTATATACCTCTCCATAAACTTGTTCGAATTCTATTAAGTATCAAATAAGCATATTTTTACTCTTTTTAATAAGAAAAGTGTATGAGGTCTATATTTTTAATTAAACTGTTAAGTTTTTTCAGAAACCTTTATATTTCCTGACAAAACATGATTTATTTTAATTCTATAACTTTGAATACTCTTGCTACTTTTTTACAGCTAGTTAATATTTAGCTTGAATGATTAAATAGTATGATTATACATACCTATTTCAAATGGTTGTTACTTTCTTTTGTGAAATTTTCGTGAAAATTTAAAAGTAATTTTGTTTTAATAAAAGGCTGAGAAGCAGTCAGCTAAACTACAGACTGAGCGCTTGGAAAAAGAGCTACAATCAAGCAATGAACAGAATACTATTTTAATCACAAAAATGCACAAAGCTGAACGAGAAATAAATACATTAGCTAGTAAAGTAAGTTAGCTTATGCTTCTATTTTTTAATATCATATAATGACAAAGTATTGTACATTTAAGTAACTTAACTTCTGTTTTGAAATATTTTATATCCTGTCATTTTGCCTTCCAGATACATGCAGAATCTAGTAGATTTTTTTACTACCTCTACTGTGACCACTAGAGCTCAAGCTTTAATTGCTTTAGAGTCAATTTTTACAGTAACTTCTTTATTGCTTCTTGACTATTTACTCAGAGCTTCCTTGTGATCTGGTCTCTGCAGTTTCTGTAGTCATATTAATCATGGTTTACTTTCCTTTCTCTTCTTATTTCTGCCTTACTGTCCTGCCTTCCTGTTTGAGCAAGTGCAATTTCTGCATTAGGATCTTTGCCTATATGCCCTGGTCTGCATTATCCACATAGCTTGTTTTTTGTTTTCTCATCTCTTGTCTTGCCTTATTAGAGAGGTCTTCCCTGCCTTTACTTTGTAAAATATTAGTTCTCTTTTTTTCTGCCTTAATTTTTTTTGTTTTGTAATTTTTTAAGTAATTCTTAACACCATGTGAGATACATATATATTGCCTGTCATGTAATGTGTATAATGTAAATGTACGTATCTTAGAATAGAGATTGTGTGTGTTTTGTTTTGTGTGTGTTGCGTTTGTGGTACTCAGGTTTAAACCCAAGGCATCATACATACATAGCAAGTGTCCTACTCACTGAGCACATCTCCAGCCTATTTATTTTGCCTCTCTCTTCTTTCCTATTTTCTTTCTCTTGATCAAGAAAGCAAAGCCATCACTTTTGTTACTGTTGTAAGCTCTCCAGATACAAGAACTGGTACACAGTAGTAGATGTTCGTTAAATAAATGAGTATCAGCATAATGAGTTTTGTTAATTTAGAAGAGTATAATAATTAAATATGTTTTATTAGTTTGTCTCAGCAACTTAGAGAATACATAACCACTCCCTAAAATACAGTTAATTAAGCAATCCAGTAAGCAGAATTAGGATAACAGTAATATTAGTATTTATGGAATACTGTAGTGAATAGGAATATAAAGTTTGGAAACAAACAGACTAGATTCACATTTGATTTCTTTTTTTTTTTATTATTTTATTTTTTCACATTTGATTTCTTCCCTTTACTAATTATATGTTTTGGGGAAGTTTGTCTTTTCTCTGAAACTTTGCATTTTTCTACATAATCTGAGAATAGTACCTACCATAAAGATTCACAGTGACAATTATAGTGATATACATCAGCTATAATGTATAATCATCTATATATTAATTAGTAGTAATTGTGAGGCATATCTAAGAACTTGGAAATAAAACTAGTTTCTGAATCTGAATTTAGTGTATTTTCTATCAAACCAGAGTTGTATAGGACTATCATAAAAAATAAAATCAAAACCAGAGTCTTAATAATACAGTGGGTATACTGCATTGCATGTGGTCAACCCATATTCTATTTCTGGCATCCCATCTGGTCCCTTGAAACCACAAGTAGTGATCCCTGAGTGTAGAGCCAGGAGTAAGCCTTGTTACCCAAAAACACCAGTGTTACCCCAAAACAATGTTATTCCCAGACCTAATGGAAGCTATTATAATCTGATTAAAATACATGAATTTATCTAAAGGAATAATGCATGCATCATACATTCCCAACATAAAGACCCAACAATATATATGCAAGAGGAAAGGAGTTTCAGTATTAGAACTTGAGAATTCTGATACTATTTAAAAGTCCTACTGCAGGCAGGAATATATGTTTCTATTTTAATTTGTGACAATGTAGAATTAATTCATCTCATTGTTCTGATTCATGATCACCAACTTCTGTTATTTGAATTTTTAAAGTTTGTCTACAGTTGGATGCACTCATCCTTTAAACTTAAGTATTCTAGTTCCTTTATTTCAAAATAAGGAAATTGCATTTTACTTTTATAGATTACTCTTTGTAAACTTTATTAGTGGGTGTCTAACCATACACGCAAAACTATATCTCTTTATCTAAAACTCTATAGCCAAAATGTTAGGGATATATTGGGGCTGGCGAGGTGGCGCTAGAGGTAAGGTGTCTACCTTGCAAGCGCTAGCCAAGGAAGAACCACAGTTCGATCCCCTGGTGTCCCATGTGGTCCCCCCAAGCCAGGGGTAATTTCTGAGCACTTAGCCAGGAGTAACCCCTGAGCATCAAACGGATGTGGCCCAAAAAACAAAAACAAAAACAAAAAAAGATATTAAAGTGACCCCTTTAGGAGATAGGTTACTCAGCATATTCTCTTTTACATTTACAAAAAGTACATCTAGTCCCAGTAAACTTTTTTGTTTGAATTTTTACTAAAACTTTATTTAAAAATTGGTTTTATAGCCAATTTCTTAATTAGACACAACTTTGATTAGATTTAGTGAAAATTAAAAATTTAATTAAAAATTTAAAAATTTAAGAGTTTAATTGTTAAAATATCTTAATTAAAATTGTACTGTTATTTACTTTCTAGACTGAAGATAATTTGGGAATTAAATAGAAAAGTTCTTGGACTTTTAAAACTAGAGTCATGTACCTTTGACTCTTCATTTATTCGTTTTCTGATTTACTTAACTTTTTTAAAATTAAAAAAAAATTTTCCCCTCCCCTGATTTACTTGACTTTTAAATGAGAATAATACCTATCTCTCACATGTTTTTTGATTAAAAACAATATGGGAAGTGGGTTGGAGTGATACTACAGCTGTAGTATGCTTGCTTTGTATGCAGCCAACTTGGGCTTGATCCCCAACATTCCTTATGGTCTCCTGAACACCATCAAGAGTGTTTCCTGATCAGAGATGCAGGGGTAATCCTTGAACATTTCTGGGTTTTTCCATAAAACTAAACTAACTAAATTAATAGTATGAGATATAATAAGTAGCAGTGCTGAAGAAAATGGCAATTTTAGTGGTTTTCTATTAATGGTATCCTTAAATAAGTATATATTATAACAGGAAATAGACTTTTGATCCCTTTGACTAGTTCTGTTCTTCACTATATTGCTAGATGTGTATACAAGTTTAGGCAAGATGGTGCTGGAGAAACAGTATAGTGGGTAGAGTTGGTTGTCTTGCCCCAGCATATTCTAAGAAAATCACAGGTGAAAAATCACATAAACAGGTGGCCATGCCGCAACACTAGGGGCCAACCAGTAGGACTGAACCATAGGAAGGAAACAAGGTCAGAAGTGAGCCATGGCTAGAAAAAGTTTGAGATATACTATTCTAGTTGATCCCTAGAAATCTAGCCTCCTAATAATATATAAATACTAGTAGAAAATAAATTTATAGGGTCTGGAGTGATATTACAGCCAAATGGATGCTTGCTTTGCCTGTGGCCAGCCCAGGTGTAATCACCAGCACCCATACATTCCTCTGAGCACTGTAAGGAATGATCACTGAGTGTAGCTACAGTAGTGAACTCTGAGCACTACCAGATATTGTTCCTCCTTTCCTCTCCTCAAATTATAAATAAGAAAATTGTGATTTGATGAATTCCTTAATAAGTAGACTATATTTATTAAGTCATTGTTCATGGTGGTAGAGCATACAAAGACAACACAAAACAAAGTAAACTGAAATAACATGAAATTTTCTTTTATTCTTTTCTTCCAATTATGGTAAAAACTTTTTTTATTTCTGTGGAAAAAAATTCAAATACTCAGTGTTTTTTATTCAAAACATTCTTCTGGATTTGAGTAGTTAGGCTAGACTGTGGGAGTAGCCTGAATCATGTTTAGAGCAACTAGCAGGCTTTGCATAAGATTCTTTGTGCTTTCAGCTTCTAACTTTCTTGAGGACCACCAGCTGGCTCATTTTACCTGAATTTTCTGGCTTCATTTTCTGTACATAACCTTCACTATTGCTCTTTCTTTTTTGGAGTTATTGCACTGATGATTTCTCTTACTTTGCTAAGGAAGAAAAAGCGATTTAACATACTATTATTTATTTCTCTGCCTATTTATTAGCATATATTGCCAAGAGTTGCCTGTCTTTTTAAAGACACACTTGCATTATTTTACATACAAATGGAGCATTAAAAACTACCCTCACCACATATTCATTTTAAATCTTTCATGTAGAAAGTTTTCATTGAAAGAATAAATTATAAAATAGTATTTCAGACATGACTGCCATAGTTTTCTTTGCAACTTAAAATTTTGGTCAACATTCTGCATTTCTAACAAATGTTTGTTTGCAATACAAAGGCATACCTAGAGTCTAAGTTATTAAAAATTGCAAATTAAAGTTTAGAATAAAATTATGGCAGGTTGACTATCAGTGTTTTGATTTTAAAAGTTTTTCCCAAAATGACCTTGTAAGATGACCGTAAAGTATTTCACATTAGGCACATGTGCCTAAGTACATAGTGCCCAAGCACATGCCCACATATTTTCTTCTGAGATGTGGACTTTCCTACTTTTCATGCTGAGTTGTGTACTAGGTGGAGCACTCAGCCTTTGGAGAAGCCTACTCTTACTCTTTAGCGAGTTACTTATTTCTCCCTTTCTTCTCTCCCTCCCCTTCCTTAGTAATCCAAATAAGAAATATAAATATTGGGGCCCTAAAGCACAGTGTGTAGGGCATTTGCCTTGCACACAGCCAACTCAGGTTTGATTCCCAGCATCCCATATGGTCCCCTGAACCTGCCAGGAATAATTCATGAGTGCAGAGCCATGAGTAACACCTGAGCACTGCTAGCTGTGGCTCAAAAACAACAACAACGAAAAGATATTAAAAATTTATAGTATATAAATTTTACATTTTGTGACATAAATGTTTGTAGGTATCTCATGATGTTCCTTATAACTTCCAATATATATATGCACATATAAATATGTCTTAAAACTATCCCACAGAATTATTCTTATTATTAGCTAAGTTAATGGTCTAGTACCACCTCGGATCTTTGAAAAAAGATCAGCATTTAAGTAATATCTACTTGCATCAAAAGTTTCTTGACTAATACATTTATTCAGCTATTTTTATGGGTATTTTTGTGTATGTATATATAATTTGAAAAAATCTGAAACTTTCTTCTATGTACCTTTTTTTTTTTTTTTTTTTTTTTTTGGTTTTTGAGTCACACCCGTTTGACGCTCAGGGGTTACTCCTAGCTATGCGCTCAGAAATTGTCCCTGGCTTGGGGGGGACCATATGGGACGCCGGGGGATCGAACCACGGTCCATCCTACGCTAGCGCTTGCAAGGCAGACACCTTACCTCTAGCGCCACCTTCCCGGCCCCATTATGTACCATTTTTCATGTATTGAATTTTTATTAGCAATACTAGTTATATCTGAATACTATTATTGTGTCTGAAACAAAATAAATTCACAAATATAAAGATCAGAGTCTTCATGAAAATAAATTATATAAAATGGGGTGCCTTGGGCTAGAGAAGCCTCAAAATTTGGTTAGCCCTCTGAAGTTATATATAGCATTTTAATATGTGTATTTTATTTAGGAAAAAAAAATCCCTAGTTTTTCTTGAATTTTTTTGAAGGCTGATCCCAAAGGAAATTAAGACCCAGTGCTCTTCAACCATATGGTCTTTGTTTTATTTCTAATTGTGTGCTCCAGGTAATGTGCAGAGGTTGTAGGGCAGGTCTGATGCCAATAGCTCCACCCAGGCAGCACCAGGTGGGAGATTGATGATGCCAAGCCTGTTCCCCAGTTCTTTGAGCTCTCTCCCTGGCTCCTAACAAAACTTAAGGTGTCAGTTGGGTTTAGCATGGATTACTCATAGAAAAGGACTGTCTCAATGTGGGAAATAAATATTTCTATGTGTTAAATATTTTGTCAAATGACTTAAAGTTTTAGGAAGTTAATATAACTGCATTCATTATTTCAATATTATCAAACATGGCACTGAAGAAAAATCCTTAAGAATGATCTGTATCTATGGATGAATAATTTTTTTTTGGGCCACACTCTGTGGCGCTCATGGGTTACTCCTAGCTCTGGGCTCAGGAATGACTACTGCCATGCTCGGGAGACCTTACAGTTTCCTACGGATTGAACCGGAGTAGGCCTCATGCAAGGCAAACATTCTACCTGCTGTGCTATCACTCTGGTCCCTGGATGAATACATTTTAAATATAGAGACATGTATCTGGCTTGAGCTTTTATCACTAGTTTAGTAATAAAAGTAGCATCAAGGATAGAACTTACTTGATTTGCTGACCCAGTTCTCTTAGTTTAAATAATTGTTACTATTTGGAGATGAAGTGAAAGAATGTTTGCTCATTTTAATAAATCTCAGTGAAATAAATTAAGAAGTAGTCTTTTCATTTTTTAGTTCTTGCTGAAATGAATCAGGTCTCTGCAAAATAAGATGGTTCTAGTTTCCTACCTCATATTTAAAATAGCTGCAGTGTGGGTTGTTAATGAACTGCTATATCATTCTTAATCTTCAGTTAGTATATAATAGAAAATTATGGTTATATTTGTCATAGAGATTAGATTTTCGTCCTACTTACATTTCTTCAAAACTTTAAAACATTTAGAATTTCAACTTGGTTTCTGTCCATGAAATGATAGTATAGTAAAACATGACCTAAGAAAGTGTGCATATTAAAATACAATTCTAGTGCTTTTATGTAGTATAGTTAAGCATTTTAAGTCAAACTTACTTTCATAGAAAAGACCTTCAGAAAGATTTAAAAACTTAAAAGTGATTTTAGTACCACATATTTTATGTACTGTTATTTAAAAACTGTTAAGTTAATTTGGAAGAATGCAACTTGCTACAGTTAGCAGTACTAAGGGAAAAGCAAGTACTTGCTTGTCTGTTTCTTTTCACTAGGTTTTTGTACCTTACTATATTTTGCAATATTTTCAAGATCTCTCATTGATGGATTCTCTTTCAGTAAGACTAGATTTCTTGTCTTTGTCTTTTTTGGCTCTTGGATCTCACTTCCACTTTTAAGTCCCTACTTTCGTGAGATTTTACTGGATCCAAATATATTATCCTTATGCTCCTATTCATATCATATTATCATATCTGATTTATTTGTAGCTTTCTACTTAATATGTTAGTATAATGTGTAAAAATGCAGGTTGTCTCATAATTTTTATCTCTATTATTTAAATCCTCATTATAGCATTGTACCTAATTTTAGAAGTGACTTACCAAAGAGATTTCATTTAAAATGATTGAGAGTTTAGTGCAGAGCCAAGAGTAACCCTTGAACATAGCTGACCCCCCCCCCCCGCCAAAATGAGTTGTATAGTTAGATTATCTGAAGACAATACGGCCCCTTTGTGAGTCCCCGTGCTATTTCAAGGGGTTCACAAGTGTAAAGTGGGGAGACATAGCACAAGACTGGGACCAATCAGTAGGACTGGAGAAGAGACCACAAGAAAGACACAAAATTAGAAGGAGGGAGATCACAGAGGGGATAGATTGAGCAGCTTTGGTATTGATGATAGAGATTAAAATTTTCTTGTTTGGTGTGTGGTATCTCTAGATCCTAAAATAGTATGGGCATAAGTAGTGCTCAATAAATATTTGTTAAAAACAGAGGAATACTACTTAATCACTCTTAAAATGGTGCCTCAAAATTTTTTGGCATAAATAGTGCTCCATAAATACTATTTAGTCAACTCTCAAAATGGTGTCTCAATGAAATTTTGTATATGCCTGCTTAATCAGCATGGGAAGTTTTAAGAATTTTACCTCATTGGGGCCGGGCGGTGGCGCTAAAGGTAAGGTGCCTGCCTTGCCTGCGCTATCCTTGGATGGACCGCGGTTCGATCCCCCGGTGTCCCATATGGTCCCCCAAGCCAGGAGCAACTTCTGAGCGCATAGCCAGGAGTAACCCCTGAGCGTCACCGGGTGTGGCCCAAAAACCAAAAAAAAAAAAAAAAAAAAAAAAAAAAAAAAAAAAAAAAAAAAAAAAAAAAGAATTTTACCTCACTCAGGATTTTAAAATAATTAGGTTTTGGTAATGAAGGTTTAATGTATACATTTTCTTTCTTTATTTATTTTGAGAATACATGGCTTTAGTTCTGTCTCATATATCTTTTTTTTGTTTGTTTTTGATACCATTATGAATTACAAGTCTTTCACAGTTGTATTTCAGGCAATTAGTGACGTATACATACGTATAGATACACAACATACATTATTTGGTCATGAAATTTATTACTTCCTTTTTGTCCCCTTTGCGAATCTGTTGCCTTTTTTTTAACCTCCAGTTTCTCTCTTTTGTTTTTATTTTTGGTCTACACCCGGTGATATAGATTATTCCTTACTCTGCACTTAGGAATCTCTCCTGGAGGTGCTCAGGGAACCATATGGGATGCTGGGGATCACACCTGGGCCAATTCCATGCAAGACAAATGCTCTACCTGCCATATTGTCTCTGGTCCCAATCTCCAGTTTGAGTTCACTGTCTGATTATAAATTGATTGTATTACCTTCAATAGCAAAGAGGATCAATAAACATTTAGTATGGTATATAAATTTTATGTGTGGTCACTCCCCAGATTTTCAACTGTTCTATAATACTTCTATTTTATTTTTTTTGGGGGGGGGGCCACACCTGTTTGATGCTCAGGGGTTACCCCTGGCTAAGCCTCAGAAATCGCCCCTGGCGTGGGGGGACCATATGGGACGCCAGGGGATTGAGCCATGGTCCTTCCTTGGCTAGCGCTTGCAAGGCAGACACCTTACCTCTAGTGCCACCTCGCCGGCCCCCTATTTTCTAAGCACATCTTCTGACATTATGCCAGTATGACACATTTGGCACATTTCTTTTTTTGTTTGTTTGGGCCATACTCGGTGATGCTCAGGGTTATGTGTTCCTGGTTATGCGCTCAGAAATCACTATGGGAAGCTGGGGGATCAAACCTTGGTCCATCCTAGGTTAGTGCGTGCAAGGCCAGCATCCTACTGCCTGCACCACCACTCCAGCCCCATGGCACAATTTCTTACACCTAACATGTCTTCTTGTTTTCAACACATTTTTTTTAATAAGAGAAGTTTTTATCCACCCCCAAGATGTTTCATTCATTGACTCTTAGTTTTTAAGTTCTTGTAAGTAAGTCTCCTAAAGGCAAACTTGAGCTAGATAATCCCACCCAGCTGAATGTAAAGAAATGACTTTAATTTTATTTGGAAAATATTTTTTTCTTGGTACAAACTACTATTCTAGGCATTGTGTCAAGATATTGATCAGGGGCCGGCAAGGTGGCGCTAGAGGTAAGGTGTCTGCCTTGCAAGCACTAGCCAAGGAAGGACCGTGGTTCTATGCCCTGGTGCCCCATATGGTCCCCCCAATCCAGGGGCAATTTCTGAGCGCTTAGCCAGGAGTAACTCCTGAGCATCAAACGGGTGTGGCCCGGAAAAACAAACAAACAAAAAAGATATTGGTCAAAGGGTGCAAACATTATGGAGGTAAGTTGTATACAATCTATACAAAGCATACTTAGTGTTTTTGATAACAATTTAATGCCCAATAAATGACTGCTGGTAATTTCTATTTCTGATTATCACCAGGTAAAAGAACTTAAGCATTCAAACAAATTAGAAATAACAGACATCAAATTGGAGGCAGCAAGAGCTAAGAGTGAGCTAGAAAGAGAAAGGAATAAAATTCAGAGTGAACTGGATGGTAAGATGTAATTACTCGTGGTTTTTTTAATGTTACTTTCAGATATAAACTCAAGTTGCCAAAATATGCCATACTGAATTTTTACTTCAAATTGTCAACTTAAGTGGATTTTAATCATGGAGCACATATAGATAATTGTTTACATGTTGAATGTTTAGTCTTTGTTTTAATTTTTAATATTTTAATTATTTCCTTTTTGGGCCACAACTAGTTGTTCTCAGGGCTTACTCTGGGCTCTGGCAGTGTTCTGAGGACAACATGCAGTGCTGAGAATTGAGCTGGGCTTAGTTGTACTCAAGGCAAGTGCCTTGCATCCTGTACTATATCCTCCAGTCCTGTAATTTAGCTTTAAAAAAGATATTTTATTATTTATTAAATTATAATTATTATATAAGTAATTATTAAATTACTTATTATAATTTATTTTAAAAGTTGATTTATTGCATGACCAAAACTTTTTTTTTTTTTTGGTTTTTCGGGCCACACCCATTAGATGCTCAGGGGTTACTCCTGGCTACAAGCTCAGAAATTGCCCCTGGCTTGGGGGGACCATATGGGACGCCGGGGGATCAAACCATGGTCCTTTCCTTGGCTAGCACTTGCAAGGCAGACACCTTACCTCTAGCGCCACCTCGCCGGCCCCAGCATAACCAAAACTTTACACTTGCCAGACTTTTTGAGTTTGTAATTCTCATTCTGTCTTTTTTTGGATGATGGAGGATTGGGAGTGGGTGTTAGCACCTGACTTTGTTTAGCACAATGCCCAACGAGGTTCTTAGGGATTGTCTCTGAGTGGAACCACGTAGTGCTAGAAATTGAACCCAGGCCTCTTGCATGCAAATCACACACTCCAGCCCTTGAGTTGTCTCCCTGGGTCTCTAGTCCTGTTTTTAAAATTAAAGACTATATTTATATAGATGAGTTACTAGGGTCTGATTTCTTAAGTATCATGAAATAATCTTAGAAATTTCTTTTCATCAAGATTCTATGAAGGGGCCGGAGAGATAGCATGAAGGTAGGGCATTTGCCTTGCATGCAGAAGGACAGTGGTTCAAATCCGGTATCCCATATGGTCCCCCGAGCCTGCCAGGAGCGATTTCTGAGCGCAGAGCCAGGAGTAACCCCTGAGTGCTGCTGGGTGTGACACCCCCCCCCCCAAAAAATATTTAAACATCTTTGGATATTATCAGATTTTTAAGATGTAAGTTAAGCAAAAGTGAATAATCTTTTACTAAAATTCTGAGCACATTGCTAAATAATAAAATTACAAAGTTAACAACTCAGTTTTACTGTGTTGTTTCTTAAGTTTATCAATAATGCAAAGATCTTTGAGAGTAACTGTCTCAGTGAGACGTCTTCAGTTGTTCTTATTTATTGAATGCTTGATGTCAGTTCTGATTTTTCACTTAATAACATTGCCTGATGTTTTTCTTCTTAAAAAAATATCCTAGGATTACAGTCAGATAATGAAATTCTGAAATCAACTGTTGAACACCACAAAATGCTCTTAGTTGATAAGGAACGTGAATTAGTACGCAAAGTACAAGCTGCTAAGGAAGAAGGCTATCAAAAACTTGTAGTATTACAGGATGAAAAGTAAGTACTTAATTACCTTATTTTAATCTCCTTACAGATGAAGACATTTTACTGTCATATCATCCTGGCATTTCTTTATTTCTTTTAGTATTATTGTCCATGTTGTTTTAGGCTAGAACTGGAGAGCAAACTATCGGATTTGGAGAAAATGAAGGTGGAGCATGATGTCTGGAGGCAATCTGAAAAGGATCAGTGTGAAGAGAAGTTGCGGGCGTCACAGCTGGCAGAAGAGTCAGCCCGAAGAGAGCTTCAGAACATTAGGTTATATATGTGTACACAGAGTACATTTTGAGATTTTTTTATTTTGAAATAATTTGAGAGCTAATAAAAATGTTGTAAAAGTAGCACAGAAAATTTCTGTATAGAATCTTCACCAAGAGCACTATTGATATCTGATGTCAGAACAGTATTGATATCTGATGTCAGTGTACTTCAATGACCCAAACAAATTAACATTAATTTAAACCAGGAAACCAATGAAATATATGCCTCTGAAACCTACGTATTTTATTCAGTCTATTAGTTATCCCATTGTTGGTGTGTCCTGGACTCCAACTTAGGAACTGTACATAGATCTGATCTATACATTGATCTGTACATTGCTTTGAATGTTGAAGATAGTCATCCTTTTGTAGACTTCTGGTCTGTTATTTTATAGATTATTTTATAGATTATTCTTCTAATTGTAATTTGTCTTACATTCTTTAGTATTAAGTTTAGATTTGATAATTTTAGCAAAAATACCTCTAAATCCTGTGTCCTCAAAATCTCAGGAGACACCTGCTTTGTCCCCTTCCTGGTGATGCTAATAGTAATTAATTAATTAATTACCTGCATGGTCAGGTAGCTCCACTGTAAATTCTTTTTTCCCCCCCATCTAGGGAATATATAATTATCCTAGGGGGGAATACTTTAAAGCTTTGAAATATTTCCATCATTCATTTTTCCAGTAATTTGAGCATTCTTTTCTAATTCTTGCTGAAACAATATACATTTTTTTATTTTCATCATTGCTTCATTTGGTTGTTGGAATTATCCTGTAAAACAGTGCTTTTCTTGAAATATTTCTACTTTCTTTTTCATCCAAGAGAGATATTTATTCAAAATAATGTTAAAACAAACTCTAAATATATATAGATATATACATATGTATACATATTTAATTAAATTATGGCAAGAATAATAGGTTTCCAGGGCTGTCAGTAAATATAAACAAGGTGGCTTAAACAACAGGAACTGTTGTTTGCAATTCTGGTGGTCTTTGATCCAGCCATTGGGAAATTTGGTTTCTCCTGGGACTCATGGTCATTCTTTTTTTTTTTTTTTTTTTTTTTTTTTTTGGTTTTTGGGTCACACCAGGCAGTGCTCAGGGGTTATTCCTGGCTCCAGGCTCAGAAATTGCTCCTGGCAGGCACGGGGGACCATATGGGACGCCGGGATTCGAACCGATGACCTCCTGCATGAAAGGCAAACACTTTACCTCCATGCTATCTCTCCGGCCCCTCATGGTCATTCTTACTGTGTCCTTATGTATCCTTTTGCTCTGTGCTCAGGTAATCTCTGGTATCTTCCTCTTATAAGGATATCAGTCATACTGGATTAGGGACCACCTATATCAACTCAATTCATTCTACTCACCTTTTTAAAGTAGTAGCACTTTTAAATGCATTCTAAAGAACCAAGGCTTAGAACTACAACATACAAATTTTGAAGAATTACAGTTCAATCTATAAAAAAGCTCTTTAAAATTTCCAGATAGAGGAGCATGTTTTTGTTCCTTGGTTTGTTTTTCATTGGCCATTCATTTCTAATTTCATGATCATCAGATAATGTTGCTTCTATTTTATGACATATGCTGATATTTTCTTGGCGATCTTCTAAAAATGCCAAGGCCACTTACGAGGGTTAAAAGCAAGATTGAAACTATTAAGGAAATATTCTTCTATCAGCACTACCAATGGAGAAGTACTGGAATGAGGTCTCTGAGTTTTTTGAACTGCTGGTCTGCAGCTTTGGAAAGGCTGATACATCTGGTCTACCATCTTGATTCTAACTGTCTGTGCAGAATTTGCAGGTTTAGTGATTCATGGGTATAATATGGTTGAAAGGCATTGGACTAAATTTTGTACCCCAGGCACCTCATTTGCCTCACTCCAGCTTTAGTTTTATAATATATGATCACTTGCTTTATTCTTTCCCTTCTCCCTTCCTTTTCTCTTCCATTTTATTCCCTTCTGTTGTAATGTGGTTGTGATGACCCAGAGTCTCACCTAACTATGATGCTTGCATATTTAGTTGTTCATGCACAGGGGTTTCACACACCAAGTTGTGTTGGCATACTTGGCCACACTACTTTCCTTTAGTTGCAGTGCTTGCACACATGTTGAGCTCCACGACAAGATGTGCAGCTTCCCAAAAGCACCTCACTTTAATGTGCAGGTGCTACAGACAAGTATATGTGTGGGCCCTGACTGTCAGCAGAGGGATGGAAGGGGAAAACTACTTCTGGGCATGAAAAGTCACTGGTTGGAATTTTGAATCTCTCACTTATAGATGTTTTGAAATTTATGCATTTTTCATCTTCCAGTTAGTTACTCAAAGGCTGTGGTTTTATGCAGCTTTATTGTTTTATTTTCCCCTTTTCTTTAGGTTTTGCAAAACTATTTTTAGTGCCCTAGACATTTGCTACATCTTATTTTTAAATTCTAAAGTTCTAAAGACTTCACTTATATCAATTAAAAATGGAAAGGTTTTAAAAATCATAACCAATTCTAGATTATATTTTGGAATACTTTTTTTTTGAGTTTCATTATTAAGGAATGAAGTACCTCCAACAGAGATTATATATTATTTACAAATGTCAGGCTTTGTGAACTATTATTAGTTTAAGTATTAGCTGCAACAATTCAGAACATAAATTTATAATGGGTTTTGAGTTTTCCACCTCTGGTATTTTTTTTTAACTATTCGCATTAGTAGTTTATTTGGAGGGAAGGTATTTTAATGTCTTCATAATTGTCTCCAATTATGAGGAAAAAAGCATCTTGTGCCCTCCCATCCCCACACCATCAAACCTCCCCTATTATTTAACCTCTTCTGATCCCATAGCTTGGCCAGTTAGAATTTTTTCTGTTTGAATTTAAGACTCATTTGGAGTTTCGTTGCCATACCAATAATGTTCAGCTAAACATTCTGTCATTATTGAAGACCATATGGTTTTTGTTGTTGCTTTGTGGTGTTAGGAATGGAACCCAGGTCACTTGCTTACCACTGAACCACATCCTATTGGGTTTTTATTTTTCTCTACATAAAATAAGTCTCGCTCCTTTAGCTTTTAAAGTATTTTTTTAGTATTTTGTTTTGTTTTTTTGGGGGTCATACCCAGGGGTGCTTAAGACTTACTCCTGACTCAGAACTTAGGAATCACTCCTGGTGGGGCTTGGAGGATCATATGTGGTGCTGTGTATCAAACTTGAAACAGCCACATGCACAAGTGCCCAGCTTGCTATACTATTGCTCCAGGTCCCTCCCTTAGCTTTTTTTTTTTTTTTTTTTTTTTTTTTTTTTGCTTTTTGGACCATACCTGGTGACGCTTAGGGGTTACTCCTGGCTATGCACTCAGAAATCGCTCCTGGGGAACCATATGGGATGCCGGGGGATTAAACCGCACGCACATGCCACTGCTCTGGCCCCATCCCTCCCTTAGCTTTTACTATCAATTATTCTTATTGTATTAGTCATTTTTTAAATCATTTTAAATGTATTTTTCTGATTTTTTTAGTCATTTATGGTATAAAATTGACATTAACCTATTTTAAAATAAAAACAGTAGCCAACAAAATATAGCAGAGGTATAATTCACAAAATTTGCATGACTTTTTAAGAATCATTTATAGATGTGATGTTTTTTAATGGTGGTTCTGGTTTTCTGTTTTATAGTTCTAGCTACATCACCATGTCTATTTTGATCATTCTTCAAAATAATAAAATTCCAGCTATTTACAATTTGTGATAAGTCAGAAAAACCTATGGAGAAACTAATCTTGCTAAGGAAATAGAAAGTTGAAATCCTAATAAAGCAGAAGTGGTTATTTAAAAACAATAAATGTAAGATAAGTAGGATTTATTACTGCTTTGGCAGATGCTTTAAATTATTCATTACAGCTTCATTAAAGTAGTTCTTCTCTATCCTAAATAACACAAGTAAAATCTTACTAGCAGAACACTATCTCCACCCAACCATGAGTTTGTAAACTTTAAAAAACACAATTTTAGGGCCGGAGAGATAGCACAGCAGTAAGGTGTTTGCCTTGCATGCAGAAGGATGGTGGTTTGAATCCTGGTGTCCCATATGGTCCCCTGAGCCTGCCGGGGGCAATTTCTGAGCATAGAACCAGGAGTAGCCCCTAAGTGCTGCTGTGTGTGACCCAAAAAACAAAAATAGAAAAAAATTTTAAGAGTGAATTTGAAGATTTAATTGGCATGTTTGGGGCTTCCAGAGGAGTGAATAAAATAGAAGGGTTTTACTAAGAGGAGACTGAGCAAAAAAGGTATCACATCATAAAAAGAAAATTTGAGTTTGTTGTGGAAAGGAGGGTCCAGGTGCCAATAGCTTCACACTGGCTATGTTGTGGTATGTTCTTTGTCTGGATGTTTGCCGGGCCTTTTCAGGCCTCCTTTCTGATGCAGTTAAATAGTTGTCTGTGCTGTTTGGAAGTACAAAGGACAGTCTCTTCCTGTGACTTTTCTTCCTGTTTGGTGTAGAGGAGCAGTGATAGAGTGTGAGAACAACTTAACACACTGCCTCTATTCCCATTTCAGTTGAGGTTTCCTTTTTATTAATTTTCACATTATAAATCAAAATGTAAACAGATTTTAAATAACCAAAATGGTTCAATTTTTTCTTATGACTGTAACCCAACCAAAACAAATTTCCATTTTTAAAAAAAGGAACATTATTTGGAAGATATAAAAAATGGAAAGGACACAGGAGCCAGAGTTATAGGACAACGAGTAGGGTGCTTGCCTTGCACACGACTGACCTGGATTTGATCCCCAGCATCCCAGATGATTCCCTAAGCACAGCCAGATGTGATTCGTGAGTACAGAGTTAGGAGTAACCCCTGAGCATTGCTGGGTGTAGCCGAAAAAGGCAAAAAAATAAAAATAAGGGGCCGGAGAGATAGCATGGAGGTAAGGCGTTTGCCTTTCATGCAGGAGGTCATCGGTTCGAATCCCGGCATCCCATATGGTCCCCCGTGCTTGCCAGGAGCAATTTCTGAGCCTGGAGCCAGGAATAACCCCTGAGCACTGCCGGATGTGACCCCAAAACCACCCAAAAATAAATAAATAAATAAATAGAGAAAAATGGATGGTATTGGTTTTGTGGATGTGAGGATTAAGGAGCCCCCAGTGTGCAGATAAGAATGGTTTCTTCCCTTCTCGTTCCCACCTCTCATCTTTATAATTCCCATGTCTGCTTCTCTCACTATTCTCTCTGGGAGGTAAAGACTATTTTGTGATCCATGAAGGAAGAATTCTTACTTGGAAGTAATTTGGGGGCTTGTTCCTGTGCTATGACCCAGTTCATCACTGATTAGGGGAGATAGAGCACTCTGGCTCAGCTAGGTTATAAGTGTATCATAGTGACCCAGTTCATCACAATGATTATAGGCATAGAACATTCTGGCTCAGCCAACTCATAGGCTTATTTCTGTGAGGGGAAAAGAAAAAGAATGCACACTTACCACACATGAAAGTAGGTAGGTGTGTTGTAAGAAATAGCAGCACTTGCTTAATAGAAACTATGTTTTAAGGTATTTTGTAGTGAATACTCCTTATCTTTCGTTGCTTAAAGCCAAACTTCATTTTCCATTTATGGCTTTCACCTTTTCTTAAACTGCCCCCCACTTTTGTGATTCTTAAAATCAAAATGAAGTCCTCATCATAACTTAAGACAGTTTATTGCTGAGCAAACAAATGTTTTTGTTTGTTTTGGGGCCACACCTAGCAATGCTCAGGGATTACTCCTGACTCTGCACTCAGGAATTACACCTGGCAGACCATATAGGATGCTTGCTTGGGTTTGAACCTGAGTCAACCTCATGCAAGGCAAGCGCCTTAGCTATTGTGCTATCTCTCCAGCTCTATAAAAACATTCATATTTTTCTTTACACTTTGTTTAAAGGACCAGTTGTGTGGGCTTTTTTTTCTCCTTTGCTTGCAATAATGGATATCAAACTCATTATCTCACATTTTACTGACTCCCAGTACCAGATAGTTCTTGTAGTTAAAATAACCTTTTAAACTTTCCACAGTCCAACAATTTTTTTTGGATGTGCCTGACCCCGACTTACTATTTGTATTTCCACAATTACTTGAAAAACATAAAACGATCTTATAAAGTTTCCTTTGTTATTCTAGTCTCTACTCAAAAATGAGTTAATTCTTATTTTTGGAGGGGATGCAAATATCTGGCAATTTTCAGGGCTTACATCAGGCTCTGCACTCAGGGATCAATTCTAGTGGCGTTTAGGGAACCATATGGGATGTCAGGGATCAAGCTTGGGTCAGCCATGGGGAGGCACGTAACCTACCCATTGTATTATCTCTGCCTCCCCTCCCACTTAATTCTTTTCATGATTTTTGCTGAAATCCTTTTTCATTACCAATCAATGTCTTATAATCTAAACACATTAAAAAATTTTTTTTGTTATTTATTTATTGGTTTTTGGGCCACACCCGGCAGTGCTCAGGGGTTACTCCTGGCTATCTGCTCAGAAATCGCTCCTGGCAGGCACGGGGGATCATATGGGATGCTGGGATTCGAACCAACCACCTTAGGTCCTGGATTGGCTGCTTGCAAGGCAAACGCCGTTGTGCTATCTCTCCAGCCCCAAATCTAAACACTTTTTAAAGATATGCCTTCATTGAAATGTTTGTCCAGGTGGCTTGTAGACTGGCAGCCTTTCTAAGCAGAAAATATTCCTTCTCCTTTTCTCTTGCTACTAGAGACTAAGAAAGATAAGTCAGTATTTGTAAGCCCCCTCTTGCTTCCAGACTTGTTTGGCTAACTTTGACTATGTTTTCCCCTTGAATGTATTTCACTTGTTTTGATGTTTCTTTGCTTCCATAGTTCTATGCTGGAGAAACCTGTGTTCTCTTCAGGATATGCACTTCTCTTTCTCTCCCCTTACATCTTTCTAAAGAAGTTTCAGGGTAATTTTAATATCTTGCTTCACAAAAAAAAAAATGAGTAAATAAATGGGAGTGTCCTTTGATATCTATATATTCATTCTCTTGTTACTTTTTTTTTTAACACTCTGTCAATTATCCCAGCCTAGAGAAAATTTCCCAGTAGTCACTGAGGACCTTGACTTCTGGCTCAACTTTTTTCTGACTTCTATTCTTATTTAATGTTCTCAGTGACTACCCTACAGAGAAGTTGTTGACCTATCCAGAACCTTAGCCTTATGGTTTTATTTATCTTCACTCTGGCTTTATTTGTCATTTTAGCTGCCACTAAACAGCTATAGTTACAACCTTTTTCATTCTGTAAAACCCATCACTTTATATATATGTAAATATATATAAGCTTTTACGAAATCTTTCTTTATTCTCACTGTAAATAATGAAACTGGCAGTTCTAATACTATCCTTTCCTTCTATTAGCTTAATTCCCTTGCCTCCCATTCAGCTCAAAAATTCTTTGTCTACTGTATAGCTGTGTTCTCACTTGAATTTTCTCAGCAGAGGCTCTGGATATGAGTTCTTTCAACTTCTCATTCTGGAAATGTACACATTTTCATTCCCCCTTTTCAGTTTTTTCTTCCTTTTCTTTCCAAGTGAGCAGTGCTCCTAACTCTCCACATTTGTTTCCTCCAGGGTCTTTGCCGTGTCTGTTACTTCTTTACTGTGCCTATATCTTTCATTTCTCTACCTTAGACTCTTACTTTGCTTTCAAGGCCCTCTTCAGATTGAATTTATCTTATGTGACCTTCATTGATCCCCAAATGAAAGATGTATTTGTTTGATTTGTTTAGTTCATCAATAAGTATGTATTGAATTTTTACAATGTTTGAAGCATATTCCTAGGCCAGGCCCTTGAGAATGTTGTCTTCTAAATATACAGTTCCAATTAGGTAGCTAAATCCTGGTTTATAAATGAAAAGTGGCAAGTGAGTTTTATTTGAGGAAATATTCAAAGGATTCTTAAAGGGAGAGACTGAAGGTTTGGTTGTCAAAACTGATCCATGTAAAATCTCTCTTTAGTCACTTGGTCACCAGTGATGCTCCACACATTAAGATTATGGCAGAGAATGTGTCCCTTTAGAGAGGACACAAATTGTCCTCTCAGGGATTCATCTCAGGGATGAATATAAGATTTGAATATAAGATTTTATAGAGTATGGTATGGCATCCTGTACTTGTTTTCTTGTAAATCATGAATGTAATGACAGTAGAATTACAGCATGATAAAGTAGGAAGGGCTGGAGAGATAGAACTGGGCTTTGGGTGTGTGTTCTGCATGAAGCTGATCCTGGCTTAAGATACCCAGCAAGGACAGCTGGGTATCACCCCCAGAAGCCCCTGGACACTGCTGGATTGATCCTGGTGATCTCCAGCACATAGAACCTAAATAGCAAAGAACATTAGTAGGCCAGTTGGCCCAGAGTTACCCAGATTATGTACCACTTGAGAGGCCCTGAAAATGAAAAGAATAAAGTAAAAGAGAAGAGGGGATAAGACCTGGGTGTATTGCTTGGCTGATGGGTAGCTTTAAGAATGGGGTTTATCTTTATCTCTTACCTAAAGATTGGAATAATATAGATGACTGTTTACTTCCATTAGATTATTAGAGGAATAACTATAATTAGAAATGGCCAACTTTAGGGGCCAGAGAGATAGCATAGAAGCATTTGACTTGCAAACAGGCGATCCAGGACCTAAGGTAGTTAGTTCGAATCTTGGTGTCCCATATGTTCCCTTGTGCCTGCCAGGAGCTATTTCTGAGCAGATAGCCAGGAGTAACCCCTGAGCACCGCCAGGTGTGGCCCAAAAAACAAACAAACAAACAAACAAAAAAAAGAGGTATGGCCAACTTTAATTAAATGTTGATTATATACATTTTAAACTTTTTTTTTCACTTAAAACTTTTTGCCTGAGAAATATTTCATGACCCCATATCAATAGTCATATATAAGGCTGGTATACAAATCAAGCATTTACTGATAATAAATTAAACAGAAAAAAGTTTTTAAAAATTTACAAGACTCAATATGAGATATAACCCCAGTTGAAAAAGCTAGCTGTAGAAGCCAGAGAGATTCAAAGAATAAAGCATTTGCCTTGCATATGGTCAACCCAGGTCAATCCCCTGCATCCGATATGTTTCCGCTAAGCCTGCCAGGAGTAACCCCTGTATATAATCAGGTTGGCCCAAAACAAAATAAAAACAACATCAAAGAAGCAAGCTATAGACAAAGCCTGGTAGGCCTTAAGTAAATATTTAGGAGTTCATAACCCAATAGAGTAAATATGAAATAGCATATCAGAAAGCATATCATAAAATTTAAAATACCATTTAGTTGTAAAGTTTCTTTTAAATTGGACTGATTTTTTTTATGCCTTAGCGACACATTATACACTTTTCTACCAAAGCCATTTGTTCAGACTGTTTCCTACATTTATCAAAATCCTACTCATCAGATTATCTCCTTGTAGTATTCTCTTGTCTCCCTAGGTAGATTTAATTTCTTATATTTTTTAACCAGTTTTCACAGCAAAACCATAAATTTACATTTTAATTATATGCATACAGATGTCTGGAGTCAGTAAGAGCATTCAGTGAAATGATTGTCTAATTCAGTGAAATATATAATCTATGGATTTCTAATAATGCCTATTGTTGGGTTGTGATTTTTAGGTTAAAACTTCAACAACAAGCTCTGAATATAGAAAATGCTGAAAAAGAAAAAAATAAAAATGCAGACCTGAAAGAGGTATGGTTACTAAGACATTTTGCTTTCAGTTTTTTTGGTGTGTTTTTTGCAGTGATGCATTGAACCTAGAGTTTCACATCATGATCCATGCACTTTGTCATGGAGCCATATCCTTGGCCCTGATATTCATTGTTTGTTTTTCAGGGGAGACTTTTAGGCAGTGCTTTGGGAGTCACCATAATTGCATTTTGGCTGAGTTGGACAAGGGTTCCAGGGCTTGAATTTAGTATTTGTGCCTGCTGAGTATACACCTTAGCCCTGCTTTTTGCTCTTGTATTTTTTAAAATGTGTTCCTTTAAATCTTGTTTTGAATCATTTGAATTTTACATATCACTGAAAATAAGATTCTCCTATTAGATAAGGTTATAAAGACAAAGTGCTTTAACACTTTAAACTCTAGTACACTCTTTTGCTAATTGCAGGTTTTCTTAAGATATGTTTATATTGTTTTCTTTGATTACTATTTAAAAAGTTACAAATAATATTTTTATACTATGAATAGTATAAATAGTATGAATAGTATGGAACAGGAAGGTCATCCAGGTTAATTATTTCTGTGACTGACTTGCATCTTGTAATTGTTTTAGGAGGGTCTCCTGGTTGGTTGAGGGCAGGCTGGACAATTAAAGCTATGACCCCAGGCCCTGTAATGCTGCTGTATGCTCAAGGACCTCTAGTGCTATACCCAGTGAATTGGGGGTCAGAGGGGCAGAGATCAAACCACCGTCAGGTGCATGAAAGGCCTTGCCATAATCTCTGCATCATTTCTCCCAATCCTAGATTTATATCCTTATCTCATAATATATTTATAATCCCAATATAATTTATAATCCCAATGAAATCTGTTATGTTATGGAAATAAAGTTGGGTTTTGGAATGATATAAATGTGCAAAACTTGTAGAGCTATGTTTTCCTGAATTGTTTTCTTTCTCCCCTTTAGATTATGAATTTAAGCTTGCAGGCTAGCTAGCATTGCTCTGCATAGATACTTAAGGTTTCTTTGTCTTAAGTAGGAAAGCATTGTCTGATTCTCCAGCATAAGCTCTCTGATATCATTGTCATTGGGCTTTCACCCATCCTTCAGTTGTGAAGAAGTATGAAGTTTCTCGGAAGTTGCTTACTCAGGCAGTTCTAGTACAGATTTAATATTTACAACTGCTAAGAAATAGAGTTAATAGTTCTTCATGGAGAAATCCATCCTAAAATAGAAACCTGAATAACACTGTTTTACTTGATTCTGCTGATAGCTATAGTGTGGAGTGTCTTAGTTGATTTTGCTGCCATCAGGAAGTAACAGAATTACCTCACATTTTTTTAATCTGGTATATAAAGATGTTTCTTTTGAGTCTTGAGTCTCATAATAGGTTGTTTTGATCCCTGAGTCTCTTAATAGTCTTTGCTTTCTGACTTCTCTCAGAGAGTGGTTAAGAGAAGTTAAACAGTGAAACAAAAAATGAGGACTTGCTTATTGGTGAAATGGCTTGTGGAGGAAGTAGGTAAACCTGTCCGAAGTGAGATTATCTAGATAGAAGTTAAAAGCATTATGAGTCTTCCCAGCCTGCTAATCTGTAGCTACTTTTTTTTTCCTCCTTTAGTTTTAGCCCACACCTAACAGTGCTGAGAGGTTATTCCTGCCTCTGCAAGGATTTGAACCTAGGTCATCCATGTGCAAGGCAAACTCTCTACCCACTATACAATTTACTCAAACCCCAGATACTTTTTTTTAATTAGAAAAACTCTTCCCAGATAAAGGTAAATTGGGATGCAGAGTAAATCTGAATGAGGTTTTATAGTTTTGATAAATGGCTCTAGAAGTCAAAAAATCCCTGGTCCTGGGGCCTGAGAGATAGCATGGAGGTAAGGCATTTGCCTTGCATGCAGAAAGTCGGTGGTTCGAATCCTGGCAACCCATACGGTCTCCTGAGCCTGCCAAGAGCGATTTCTGAGCATAGAGCCAGGAGTAATCCCTGAGCACTGTCAGATATGACCCAAAACAACAACAACAACAACAACAACAAAATTCCTGGTCCTCATTAAGCTTCTCAAAGCATATTTCTTCTGTGCAACACTGGTTGTACAGAATTCTTAGACGAGAATTAAAATATTTCACAAATGATTTTTCCTGTATTTCTGATTCTTGACTGTTCAAAGAGCAGACCTCCTAAAAGAGTAACTGATGACAGAATATATAAGCATGGGAGAATGTATTTTCTTAGCAACTTGCCTAGCTGACTTGCTTTTAAAATTGGTTTATTTCTAGGAGCCAGCTGGAGTCTCCTCCCTCTCTGTTCTCTTCTTGATCCTAACACCCCTCTGGCCTGCTTTTTTGGAGGAAGAAGACTCAATGTTGGCCTAGGGAATGTGGCTCTCAATTGTTTCCAGTCATATTAAGAAATGCTCCTAGTTGCTATTTATTTTTCACTTATGGTATTCTCAAGGGCACATCAGTTAGATGGATATTTGTGAAGGAAGATGTTTATTATTCTATACCTCTCTTGCCCTCTGAAGACTGCTTTTGTTTAGTGATATTCTGACTTGTGTCTCTCTTTATTTAAGCAAATCAATCGTTTGCAAATCCAAGTGACCTCACTTATGCAGTCAGAGAATGAGTTATTGAATTCAAACCAGCTTCTGAAGGAAATGGTGGAGAGATTAAAACAGGAATGCCGAAATTTGAGAAGCCAAGCTGAAAAAGCACAAATAGAAGTTGAAAAGTAAGGGTTTGTTCTTTTCTATATATTATTTCTTTTTTTCTGATATATTATATATGTGTATGTTTTAATAATGTTACAGCATTGAATGGTTTTGAAAGTAATTTGCAAATCTCTCTTAACTGTGGTATACAGATCTTAGTTAACCTATCTTATGTTTTTAGAGTTTTAAGTTTTATGAAATCTAAAAAATTGTTGTTGAGTGGTGTTTAATAGTGAAGGCTTCTAGTAAAGAAAAGGACAGTTTTGTGGAGAGGGCACTCCCAGGAGTACTAGCAAGCGTTTCCCATAGAAACTCACATCCTGTGATTCCCTAGGCACAGCATGAGTTGGGATTTCACCCAGGGCTCCTGCATGCAAAGCACATACTCTAGCCCTTTGAGCTGGCTCCCTGGCATATATGAAGACCCTCTCTGGAGAACTTATTTTAGACAGCTTAGGAAATTGGACTTTTTTTTTTTTTTTAGATTTTAGCATCCTAGTATGGTTTTGTTTGCATCTATAAAAAACATTTTCCCCCTAATTTGTTCTTCTGAAGGCTAAATTGCCATACACATCAAACTTTCCATTTTTTTCTTTATATCTTTTTGGGGAGTTCTCCAAAGCAGTGCACAGGGTCCACTACCAGTAGCACTTGGTCAGTCATATTGAAATGGTTACATGCTCGGGCCCAAGTGTCCTTATGAGGTCTGTGGTGCTGAGGATTGAATGTGTGGTATTACACATGTACAGATGTTCCTTGATCCTTAGTGCTTGCTCCCGGGCCCCTGTTGATTCTGTTGTTAGGTGTTTCTATTTTATGTCTATGGCTGAATTTCAATGAAAGGACATTAGCAAGTATCACTCATAATGTGGTGCGTAGTCCATGGATCCAAATTATTTGTATTTTCAAAATATAGAAATTTATTTCTTGAACTCTTCTAAGGCTTGATTGAAATGTATTTAAGAATTTGAGTGACAGGATTAAAGATGGAGCTCAGTGGGAAAACATCTGCTTTGGTCTCTGGGGCCCTGGGTTTGATTTCTGGCACAAGGAAGGGAAAAAAGCCCAACAGTTAATTACAGTACAGCTCCTGAAATTAAGCAAGTCATCATTGCTTTCTGATGTTATTAATAACATTCTATGTAGCAGGAAATGACTAAACTGTGAGTACATAAATAGAATGGGAATTTGATCCCAGGTAAGGTACGTAAAATCTATAACTTAAAGCATTTAATTTAACACTTTTTGGTTTTTTTTTTTTCCCTCCCCTCACTTATATTGCCTCTACAAAGTCATTTAAAGTATATAGAAGAGGAACCAAAGTAACAATACAGCAGGTAGGGTACTTAATTTGCACATGGTCAATCCCCAGTATCCCATATAGGTCCCCTGAACACCACCAGGAATGATTTTTCAGCGTAGAGTCAGGAATAATTCCTGAGCACTGCCTTATGCAGCTAAATTTTTTTTTAAAAATAAATAAAATAAAGTATATAGACCTTTAAAGATAACAGGTATGATATTATTTTAAATACATTTATATGGGGATCAGAGAGTTAGTACAATGAGTAAGGCATTTACCTTACATGGAGGTAACCTGGATTTGATATCATGAGATCTCTAAATACTGAACCAGGAATAAGTTCTGAGCACAGCTGGGTGTGGCTCTCCCAATTTTTGTTTTGTTTGGGGGTCACTCCTGGTAATGCTCAGTGGTTATTCCTGGCTCTTTACCCAAGAAATCATTCCTGGTGGGCTTGAGAGACCATATAGGATGCCGGGGATTAAACCTGGGTCAGCCACATACAAGGCAAATACCCTACCTAGTGTGCTATTTCTCTAGTCCCATCCCTCAATTTTTTTTACTCTATTCAGAAAATACATTTTATAAAGACCTAATTACCTGCATTTGTTTATTTTTGTATCTACCACTGAGCTATATCACCAGCACTCCAATAACTAACTTTGTTGGAAAAAAATCGTAGTTTGGACGATAGCATGTTTTAGAGCTGTTTATAAAGTTTTTGTCCTTCCAGGAACCAGATATAAGTTCTTTTCTTTATTTTTGGTTTTGGGGGTTACAACCAGTAGTGCTCAGGAGTTGCCCCTGACTCTGCACTCAGGAATCACTCCTGGTGGGTAGGTCGGCTGTGTATGGCAAACACCCTACCCACTGTACTACTGCTTTGGCCCATGTTCTTAAATTAATAAACTGCGTGTTCAGGTGGATTCTTAGGGGTCCTCAGGCTTTCTTCCTCCTTCCGTACTCTAGGGAGGAGGTGTATGGGGAGGAGGGCGGGCAGATATCTGGCTCTGGTTTCCCATTTGATTCTGGAGGCCAGCTCTTCCTAGGTATGAGTTTTGGGGAGTCCCCATGCCGGAGGACTTCTCCCTAGCCTGGGGAGCGCTGGGATGCTTGGCAGCCCTCCATCCATCCCTCTCTTTTTCCCCTAGACTCCAGGCCTTCCCTGGGCGCCGGTCCAGGTGGGCTCTATAGGGGTCATCAGGCTTTCCCCCTACCTCTTCCTACAGTAATGGGAATGCACTTTGGGAGGAGGGCGGGTCGTTCTAGCACTGGTTTATGTTGGGACAGTCACTGGAAATTTTTTCTCCTTGGTCTCCTATTGATAGTATTGTATGCATATAGTTTATATATGCATAATATGCATCTTGTATTGTGACCTTGATACTTCTCTACAAAGCTCATTTCTAATCTTTTACTGCCCTTATTTCCCCCCATCTTCCCATGTAGGTGCAGCTCATGACATGAAGCTCACCACATAGAGTGATGAGTGTAGTTAGAGAAATAACTACACTGAAAACTATCATTGGTGGTGGGAATGTTGCACTGGTGAAGGGGGGTGTTCTTTACATGACTGTTATCATACAACTACAATCATATTTGTAATCACGGTGTTTAAATAAAGATAATTAAATATATATATATATATATAAAAAGAAAAAATTAATAAACTGCACTAATTCTTAGTTTTCTTATCTAAAAGTGGACATGGTGGAAATGCCTCACGTAAGGAGTTAGCTTGAACAGTTAATGATATGGTATATATGCTGTTAAGTCAGATTTCAGCTTATAAGAAGCACTCAGGAATGGTATTAGCAAATGTGGAGCCAAGCTAGCATGCCTACAATTGGATCATTAAGGATGTGGGGGAATGGGTGGTGATTTTGCTTATACTAATGGTGGATATGTTTGATCCTAAGAGTTCATGTCCATGTTTTTCATGTACCCTCTTCTGACAGGACAGTGGAAGAGAGACAGATACAGTGGTTGGAAGAAAAGCATAAACTTCATGAGCGTATTACAGACAGAGAAGAAAAGTATAATCAGGCTAAAGAGAAACTGCAGCGAGCTGCCATTGCCCAGAAAAAGGCATGTGGTTCTTCTTACAGAGATTTCTATATAATAAAGCATAACTAGTTTCGGATAATAAAATGTATATCAAATTTTCTTTTGTATATCAGATTTTAATGACACATTTATTTGATATTTAAATGTAACGTTTTGTTGTCACCCTTGCAGATAAAAATTGAGTAAGTTTAAACAGTTCAACAGATTTATTTCTGAATTTTTGTCTACAAGTCAGTTTTTCAGAGCCAGTATGCATTTTCTCACAGAGAATGCATTTTGGTGATAAAATGTCCAGACCTGCCCATACAGGTCATTTAACACAGTCTATGCTGAATCAGTGAGTAATTCAACTGACACTTAAATCATTGTATTTTTTTGTTGTTTAAATATTTGGTTAGAATTCTTATTACTGAATGGGTTCTGAAAAAAACACAATCTTTCTAAGTTTCACCTTTGTTGACATATTCCTCCAGAATCTCAGAACTTTGTTTTCTTGGAAATAGTCCAGAGCATCATGAAAATGATGTAATTAAATGACTCATCTAAGTCAGTGGTTCAAAAATACTTTTCTACTTCCAACAAACCCCTGGGCTAGAGCATGGCCCCCTAAGTAGCCATAACTCACGTGCCAGTGAGTCAGCAGTTACTTTCACCAAGATTATTGCTGAGGGTACATGGACAAATGGGATGGGGGTTCACATTTTTAAAATTCCACAGATGATCTGACATATTTGCATCTGAGAAAGTGCCCTTTGTAGTGGCATTGGTCATAGAGAGGCAAGAGGGCCCATGAGAGGAAAGTGTTTCTAGGCATAGACATCCCAGTTTCTTAATATTTGTCTGTATATGCAAGAAGTCCTCTGTTTACGTGGGCCTGAGAGAACTCTCATTTTTTTTTTAAATTTTGTTTTTTGTTTGTTTTTGGGGGGTGGCATACCTGGTGACGCTCAGGGGTTATTCCTGGCTCTGCGCTCAGAAATCGCTCCTGGCTAGGGGCACCATATCGGATGCCGGGGATCGAACCAGGTCCATCCTATATCGGCTGCATGCAAGGCAAATGCCCTACCGCTGTGCTATTGCTCTAGCCCCAAACTCTCATTCTTATATTCTGAATTGGGAAACCCAAGCAGTCAGTTTGTTACAGCCTTAATTAATGTTTGGTTTAGCTACCAAAGAGCTCCTCATGGTTGTAAATGATTGTAACAAAGTTATCTACTCTCTTGGTTTCTGCCTGTTGCTTTTTTCTTTCCAAATGCTAAAAAGAGTGTGACATTGAGATTTAAGAAATAGTAAGTACTATATGTCTTCAGTATTTTAAACTCAAATGTGAACACTTGTGTTGTTGCTGATTTTCTGGTAAACATTTCTTCTCTTTCTGTCCATGTAAGTATTGAGTATCATATAAGTACTGATGGGATTTTAGTAAATTTTATATTTATGTCTTTTTTTGTTTGTTTGTTTGTTTTTGAGTCACACCCGGCAGCGCTCAGGGGTTACTCCTGGCTATAAGCTCAGAAATCGCTCCTGGCAGGCTCAGGGGACCATATGGGATGCTGTGATTCGAACCACCATTCTTCTGCATGCAAGGCAAATGCCTTACCTCCATGCTATCTCTCTGGCCCCATATTTATGTCTTTTGATGATCCCAGAAATCCTACTTACGCTTTTGTGTACCATATAAACACCAAGTGTTATAACTAGGTGTTATAAAAAATCAATCTTTTTCACAGAAAAATTTATATATTGTGGCTTTTAAAAATGTCTTTGAAATTAGTATCTAATTACTAAGGTTAGTTTGGGTTGACACTTTTGGAGCAAAAGTGACATCCAGTGGTGAGAGAGATTATCACCTAATCACAGGTAGACCAGAAAGAGAAGAAAAGGTGTTATTCTAAGAAACTTGCAAAACACCTTTCATCAGTACTTGACTCTAGTTGAAATTTTTTTCTACAGGGGTCACACCTAGTGATGATCTAGAGTCCCAGGGACTACTTCTAGCAGTGCTTGGACTGGTGATGATATAGGCTTTATGGTTCAGTTCTCAGACCCAGTAGTGCGCTGGCTGGGGACCCTTGCTGGGGATCTAACTTAGGGCTTCATACATTGTGGGCTCTATGGTTTGAATTCTCTCTGCTGCCCCAGGAAATTGTTGATTCAGTGAGTAATTATGATTCATTGCTGTTTGCTCGAGAAGTTGTAGATTTTTATATCAACTGAAGTAGATTAACATCACATTTGTGATATAGAAATGCTGTAAAAGATCTGTCAGTGTGTGTCATTTTTAGGCCACCAGGGATTTGAGCTTTTAGATAGCTTTTTACGGATACTGAAAAGTCTAGGAAATGGAAATGGTAGATTAGCCAAGATTACTTGACTAATAATAAGACTTAATACTTCAGTTTAAAAACCTACATTTTCCAGCTTCCAAGATTGTATATCTTATTTTTGTACTACTATTTAAGTTCCTGCCTTCTTTAATTCTTTGGTGCTTTGCTTTTGTTACAGCCATGAACCACAAGTTTTATTTCATTTGGTATACAGTCATATAAAAAAATCCGTTTCATTTAACCCCTTTTCATTCTAGTTAAAGATAACACTTCTGTATGATAGCTCAGGGCTCAGAGGCATATGCTCTGTATATACAAGACTCCCTGATACCTCAGCACTTATGCATTTCTGGGTATAGCCTTGAAAGGCCCTAAGCACTGACAGGTGTAGCCTGGCCTGGTGGCTCACCAAGCACCATTAGGGGGAATTTATCACAATGGTTCCCATTACTTCACTGCTGGGCCAAAGTAGCATGCCCTTTTGGGAGTGGCTTACTGATAATTGCTTGGGAGGCCTTCCTTCCAAAATAAAAAGGAAAGAAAATTATAATGTCTCATAAACATAATTCATGATGGCAGATTTTCACATTTTTTTTAGTTTTGGGTCTCATCTGGCAGTGCTCCGAGATTACTCCTGGCTCTGTTCAGTAATCAATCCTGGAGATGCTTAGGGGACCATATAGCATGCCAGGGATCGAACCTGGGTTACCCGTGTGCAAGGCAATGTCCTTCCCACTATACTATCATCCCAGCCCAAGATTTTCATGTTTCTTTTTAACTTTAACTTTTTTTTTTTATTGTTTTTGGTTTTTTGGGTTACATCCAGTGGTGCTCAGGGGTTACTCCTGGCTCTGGACTCAGAAATCGATCCTGGCAGGCTCTGGGGCCATATAGGATCGGCTGCTTGCAAGGCAAGTGCCCTACCGCTGTGCTATCTCTCTGGCCCTAGATTTTCACGTTTTTTATGTGATAAAAATCATTCCTTTTTTTTTGTTTGTTTTTTGGGTCACACCCCGCAGCACACAGAGGTTACTCCTGGTTTTATGCTCAGAAATCGCTCCTGGCAGGCTCAGGGGATCATATGGGATGCCGGGAACCAAACCCAGTTCCATCTGGGTCAGCCATGTGCAAGGCAAATGCCCTACCATTGTGCTATCTCCCCAGCCCAAAATCATTACTTTTTTTTTAATATAGTTAAAAGACTTAGAACTACTCACAAGAATGTGGGCAGAAACTACAATCGTTTAGATTTACTTTACTCTGAAAGGTTTATTTACTTTTCACTGCAGGCGAGATAACATGGCTTTACTGTTCTCTGAGTGTGTAAATCTACAATTGCTAGATCCGAAGCCTGAATATTCTGTCACTTTTGGTGAATGTTTTTAGATAGACATTTTACTGTGTTAATATGTTTGAAAGAGTTTGGGGTTCCTTCTTCAATGGCTGACTTCTGTTTATTTTTCCTCACATATCACTGAAGTATAAATATGAAGAGAGGCCTCTTGTTATAATAAAAATGAGTTGTGCTTTATTCTTTTTGAGGCATTTGAAATGAAAACTTATGTTTTTAATTTCTTAGACACCATCATTATAAGATTGTTCATAATAGTTGGTTTTTTTCACAGACGCGAAGTGGTTCATGTTTGAATGTCAGTGCTTACTCTGGATAAGAGTTAGATGCTGAATGGAGAAAACTTATTTTTATTCTAATGTATATCCCCAAAGTGTAGATGCTAAGTCTGTATGCTTATAGATCTATAGACATATATCTATAATCTGTATGCTAAAAGTATTTTATAGTATTAGTGTCTTTCCTGGATATTATTATGAATATTTTTATAAAAGAAATGAACTGTAATCTTAAGGTTTTCACTATGTATAGAATATTCTGGATAACCCCCTATACATTCAACAAGTACACATTTTACAGGGAACATTTATTTCCTGTTGCTTGAAAGAGAAAAGGGGAGGATTCGAGCATCTTTCCATGAATAGATTAATAAAGGTTTTGGGGTTTGTTTTTGAGTTTGGGGTCCACATCTATGTATGCTTAAGAGTCAGTTTTGGCCCTATGCTTGAGGTTGGTCACATAGGCTCTCAGTATTGTGAGGTGCGGGGCTTGGACTCAGGCCTCCCAGTTAGCACGATGAGCTCTCTTTGGTCCTGATTGACTTTAATTCAAAATAATAAGGCAGAAAGGACCACATTGAAGTGACGTATGCTATTTTCTTTCAACGGTAGGATTTCTTTCTATTCATAGCCAATTTACTCAACAGATCTGTGGGGTGAGTGCCCCATACTTCAAATACTATCTTGTTCACTGAAATGCAGAAATAAAGACTACACAGAAGAAATGACAGTGTCTGGGGGAAAGCATAAACAAACAGATATGGAAATGTGCACTTGAGGGAAGTTGAGAGACAAAAATGTGATGCTGTTTTATTAGGTGGCCGATAACTGATGTTGGGATTCAGCAACTGGGTGGAGTATTTAGTGTTATGAGAAAGATTGTGAAAGGGGCAGATTTGGGGATAAAATAAAAAATGTCTTTTTGGACTTTCTTGTATTTAACTCTTTGAGTTTTATCAGATTTCCATGTACACATATTTAAAAGACACAGGAATCAGAAGTTCTGGGGGAAAGATATGGGACACAGATAAGTTTTTAGTAATTGGCATGTAAATGATATTTAAAGCAATAAATTGATATGAGGTTGACAATAACACCAGCAATTTCCCATGAGATTGGAATCTGGATCAGTGTTTTCAACCCTTTTCTGACTGTGCCCCCTTCTAGCCCAGTTTCCTTCCTGTGCTCCCCCATCCCTGCTCCCCTACCAGTTGAGCCCCTAGTTATATGTTTTGGCTTTCATTTACATGATTTTCACCTGTGTCCCCTTGGACTAGTCTGGGAGTCATAGGGATATCTTGATTAGTATTTCCCAAAGTGGCTGATTCTAGGCTCCCTACAGCCTCTGGATTATTGGGTGCCATTGATGGGGTGCTTTTTGTCTGTTTACTTAAAGGAGATATCCATGGGTAGTGGTAAGTGATATTTTTTCCCTGAAAAATTGAGCAGTAGGTCATATATGTTTGTGTACTTGTATTCTTAACTGGTCATTATGCTTTAAAAGGGACTCATCCTATTAAATATCAGTAAATTATGGAAAGGCAAGGCAAGCGCCCTAACATCGATACACATGTACCTGTATTAGAGAAGAGTGGTTCCTAACATCTGTATGTGTGCATCTGTGACAGTAGAAGAGAGTGTACCTGTGATGAAAGAAGAGCAGTTCCTTTGCTAGGACAGAGCAGTGGCACAAAGCAGCCTTCAGAGTCCTAGAAGAGAAGCCAGAGAATGCACAGGGCAGTGTTACTTCCCAGCCAGAAGTAACCCAGGTGACCCTTCACATGGAGTGAGAAATATGACAAATTGTAAAATTCATCAGTATAATGTAATATGTGGAAATGAATAAGCCATACCTAAAGGCAATAAACCTGAATAAATTATACAATATAGGGTCAAAGATAAAGCCGTTTGTAAAAGACCCACAATATGATTTTATTCTTAATAAGTTCAGAAGAAGTAAGTTTGCAAGACAAACGCCCTATCTGTTGTGTTATCACTCTGATCCAACTCAGGGATCACTCTTGGCAAACTTGGGGAACAATATGGGGTGCTGGGACTATGTGTTGTCTTTCCATCCCTCATAGAAAGCATACTTTTAAACTTAATTGAGTTCCCTCTATTAACTATTTTTTCTCTTTCCCCTCTTTCTCTCCCTTCTTCCCTCCCCCCACTCCTGACCCCATAATAAATCTTTGCTATTTTTATCCCTAATTTATAACATTGAAACAATTCACTAATTCAAACATGCTTATATTTATTTATTTGTTTGTTTGTTTGTTTGTTTATTTATTTTTGGGTTTTGGGTCACACCCGGCAGCGCTCAGGGGTTACTTCTGTTTTTGGCTTTTTTTTTTTTTTTTTGGTTTTTGGGCCACACCTGGCGGTGCTCAGGGGTGACTCCTGGCTGTCTGCTCAGAAATAGCTCCTGGCAGACATGGGGGACCATATGGGACACCGGGATTCGAACCAACCACCTTTGGTCCTGGATCGGCTGCTTGCAAGGCAAACGCCGCTGTGCTATCTCTCCGGGCCCAGGGGTTACTTCTGGCTCTACACTCAGAAATCGCTCCTGGCAGGCTCGGGGGATCATATGGGATGCTGGGAATCGAACCACTGTTCTTCTGCATGCAAGGCAAATGACCTAACTCCATGCTATCTCTCCAGCCCCATGCTTTTTTATTTTATTGAAACAATTGTGATCAGCAGAATCCTTCATAGCTGAATTTGAGTTATACAAGGAGGTCAGGGCCATTCCCACCATCAGCATCAACCTCCCTCCACCAATGGACCAGTGTGCATATTATACCACTACTCTTTGCCCTCTGACCTGCCAGTTTAACAGGCCCCTTTAAGTTTAGATTGTTAATGTTTAGGTCCCTTGATCCTATTATCATTGACTTTGGCTTCGATATTTAATTCTGTCCTTATTTATTTCCCTACCAATGCATCTGAAATCACTTGGCCTTTCTTTGATCCTTTCTTCTTAGTCAAACATGCTTTTAATTTTGTTTCTTTACACATTTGATGTGGGATATGAAGAACTTGTAAGTCTTTAACAGGTAATAGGCAAAGTCAATACAATTTAACTTTCCCTTTTTAGATGTGTTTGTTTGTAGTAATTTAGTTATTAATTTTTGCTTTCACATTTTAATTTTTCACATTGAAAATAAGAAGCTTATTATCTTTGCAAATTTCAATAAGAATTATATCTACTAATCTTTGTTCGTAGTAGTTTGAAAATCCTCACCTCTAAAAATTCTTTTTTTTTTTTTTTTGGTGGTTTTTTTGGGTCACACCCGGCAGTGCTCAGGGGTTACTCCTGGCTCCATGCTCAGAAATTGCTCCTGGCAGGCATGGGGGACCATATGGGATGCTGGGATTCGACCAATGACCTTCTGCATGAAAGGCAAACGCCTTACCTCCATGCTATCTCTCCGACCCCCTCTAAAAATTCTTCATTAGTATAATATTCATTATATAGTTTTGTCCAAATAGAAGATTCATTCATGTCGTTCTTTTTCTAGAGAAAATCTCTTCATGAAAACAAACTGAAGAGACTACAGGAGAAAGTAGAAATCTTGGAAGCAAAGAGAGAAGAATTAGAAACAGAAAACCAGGTGTTAAATAGGTAATATGTTTGTATGTATATACCCTTCTTTATTATTTTGATATTCTCTAACTTAATTTTTAATATACTTTACCTTATTTATAAAATATATTTTTAAATTATACACACATATATATTTTAAAGAAAATCAAACTATTTGTTGTATTTTTAACTTGTCACTCATGCACATTTTTTTCCCTGACTATTCCTTCAAAGCAAAAGTTCTCTAACACATACCAAGTCTCTGTGTTATAGTTGGAACTGACAGGAAAGACCAAGTCATTGACTTGGGTACTGTAACAACACTTTGGAAGAAGGCAGGAGTAGTACGATTTCTTGTTACTGAGAAAGACAGTTATAGTGATTATGTAGTTTGTAAAATGTGACTACAACTTTGAGGATAAATTTTTTATTTTTTGGTGTGGAAAAATCCTATGGCACTCTCCTGGTTCTTTAGACCTAGCATATCTAATAATCTGCATCATTAGCATTTTTAAGCAGAGACGATTAACCATATTAAATTAACAGTGTTACTATATGACATACTCGATTCAAGTTCATTAAAAACTAAATAGCTTTATTTTGTGTGTGTGGCACTGGAGGCAGGCCTCTCCTATGCAGGGCATCTGTGTTACCACTAAGCTACAAGCCTGGCTCTGAACAGATTTTTTTAAGAATACTCAAGCTGTTTCTAGACTGTGGAATTAATGCCAGCTTTACAATATTCTATTCTAAATTAAGAAGCTGCCAAGTTCATTCTAAAACAAAAATTTAGCTTTTCAGTCTCGTTCAGAACCAGTAATTTTGAAATATTACCAATTCAAGAATGGGCATCTGTGATGCCGATCATAGAATTCTGAGTGATTTTAAAACTATTTGATTACTTCTGTGATTGATGGTCCGGAAATTCATGTCCAAAATGATGTTACCTGTGATGGCATGAATAGTTAGCTTTAATATCTGTCTTCTTTCCTCTAAAAACTGAGTAGCTTCACCTTTGCTATTAGTTACTTCAATAATAACAAAATATGGAAATTGAAAAATAAGAAGTTCCATATATTTTGATCATATTTCTCACAATAATGATAGTTTCATTAAGATTCAATCTAGTATTTTTTTTCTATTTCTACTTGATTTCTTCTGTACAAGAAGGCATTATTTGGGTTTAAGAAATCTCTTTTCTGGGGGCCAGAGAGATAGCACGGAGGTAAGGCTTTGCCTTTCGTGCAGGACGGTGGTTTGAATCCCAGCATCCCATATGGTCCCGAGCCTGCCGGGGGTGATTTCTGAGCATAGAGCCAGGAGTAGCCCCTGAGCCCTGCTGGGTATGACCCAAAACAAAACAAAACAAAAAATCTCTTTTCATTTTAGGATTTGTGGGTAATTCGGAATGTGGAGTGGATATGAAACTGAGAGTATAAAAAGATGTGTAAAGTATAAAAAACTGTTTGGCAAGTAAAATCTTAGGATAAACGGATAACCTTTAGTGTAATATGTATATGATCTATTGATTTGTCTTTGGGCCACCTAATTTATTCAAAGTCAGTTATTATTCAGGGGCTTGGTGATTGTGAGATTCTTTGATAGGTGATTGTGAGATTCTTTGATACTGAGATTCAAGCTTGGGCCTCTTGCTTACGAAGTTTGTACTCCTGCCTGTTAAGCTCTCTCTGGTCCAACAATTTGCATGGTTAGCATGTCATGTTTCTGGAACAGCAAAATTTTATTGACATTTTGTATATCTATGATTCATAATTTATATACTCTTCAAATTTAATGATATGAATCTAAAATTCTTTGACTCTTACTCTTCATTAGATACAATTGTATTAAAGATAGGAACACTACTTTTTTTAAGGCAAAATGTTCCGTTTGAAGAATATACAAGGCTCCAAAAAAGACTAAAGGACATACAGAGAAGACATAATGAATTTCGAAGTTTAATTTTGGTTCCTAACATCCCTCCAACAACATCCATCAATCCTGTTAGCTTTCAGCCTCCAACCATGGTTCCAGGCGTGGAATTATCGTTTCCTCCTCACATGCAGGTATGAGCATGTTAGGCAGAAAAGAGTGAACATTTCTGTCGCGATTCCTTAAATATAGAGTAAAAATGATATAATTATAAATGTGAATTAAGCCATAATTAGCTGCACCAAAAAAATGACATAACCCTTGAAATCAAGTTTAGTTTTAATGCTTTCATTTGTTAAAGAAATAAATAATAAGTAAACAGACGTGAATCTATTCTATTTGGAGATGGAGTGAAACCTGTTGGCAGTTGAAATAAAGAAATTTGTTTGAGGGGCCTTACACAGGCGGTAGGGCGTTTGCCTTGTATGCACTAACCTAGGATGGACCGCAGTTCAATCCCCTGGCGTCCCATATGGTCCCCCAAGCCAGGAGCAATTTCTGAGTGCATAGCCAGGAGTAACCCCTGAGCGTTACTGGGTATGGCCCAAAAACAAAAAAGGAAATTTGATTGAATATTCTTCATAGCCTGCTTTGTAAATGGTGCATGTAGTTGTGAGCACTTACAAATGCATTCATTGCACTAGACATTTTATATGGTATTTTATTTAATCCTATTAATAAATGCATTATAGTGAAGGTATTATTATTATTTCCAATATACCAGTAGAAAATTGAGTTGTAAAGGTGAAATTATTTGCCCAGTATCTTAGCAAATGAGTGACAAATTTCACTTGATTTGATTTTAAAACCCAGGCACTTTCTGTTATACCAGATTTTTGTTATAATGAAGGAATCTAATTGACTGGATGATTTTTCAGCATATATACTATTTATACATGATTGTAATTTCTAGTGTTTTAAGTTATGAACCCTTTAGTCACTGAACTGAATTTTAGATGAAGTGCTTCACTTACAATAAACTGCTTGCTATTATACTTCAGACTTGTTAGAAATGTCTGATATTAGTACATGTAGGCCCTGGGTTTGTATATTCCAGTACACTCCCTTGTGAATTGTATACCCATAGTAGAATTGACTTTCTGTTTTGCTTACACAGGAGAGAAGCAGAACTAGTTAGTATAGTTCATGCTTCTTATGTTCTTAGTAAAAAGGGTCTTTTTTCCTTACCAGATGTTGTCTCTTGAACTCAAGAGGCAGTTTGAGGCTATTGCCTAATAGTTCTTTTTTTCTTTCTTTCTTTCTTTCAGTTTTTATTTGGCACCATGATATATGATTTTTTGAAATATAGTTTCAACATTGTTCTAACGCCTCATCCACACCTGTGTCCCCCTTTATCAATGTCTCAAGGTCACCTCCCATCCTCTGGGCCCATGCCTTCAGACTTCTTTTTATTTGTTTGGGTTTTTTTTTGGGGGGTGGTCACACATATCGATACTCGGGTTACTCCTGGCTCTGCACTCAGAAATCGCTCCTAGCAGGCTCGGGGACTGTATGGGATGCCAGAAATCCAACCAGGGTCCGTCCAGGGTTGGCCGCATACAAGGCAAATGCCCTACCTATGTGCTATTGCTCTGGCCCCTCTCAGACTCTTGTAAAAAGATTTTTATTAGTGTAGATTGGGTAACATGTTTACAGTAGTGCTACTACTTTGAATTGCTGTAGAGTGATCTCCGCTTACCACCATTGGTATGTCCTAGGCCCTTCACATATATTCTTGTGTTTCCATCTAGTCCACTTCTCTGACACCTGCTGCCACCATTCCCTCTGCTTGTCATTCACAGTTCTGTAATACAGGGCCAAATGTCTTCATCTGATACCTTCTGTTCCTTTGTCTTATTTCTCTCTATACTTCATCTGAATAAGATCATCTGGTTTTTGTCTCTTCCTCTGACTGACTGCTTGCATAATGTCTTCCAGTTCTGTGAAAGTTGCAGTGAACCAGTTCCTTTTCTACTCATTTTTCTAACTTTTTCCCCCAACCTGTTTGTTTTGCTTTCACTCCACGATTTTAAGGAAGAACAGCATCAAAGAGAACTCTCTCTGCTTCGCAAAAGGCTGGAAGAACTAGAAACAACACAAAGAAAACAGCTAGAGGAACTTGGATCTCCTGGGGAATGATATTCTTATAAAAATGGCAGATCAAAGGGATGAAATCAGAGTCTCAATAAAGCTTGAAGTTTTCATATATGTGGCATTTAGATACCTTATTTTTGTTTGCCAAAACACACCAAGGTGCTTCAAGAAAGAGTACCAACTACCTGCTCTGTTGCATGAGGGTTTTTAGGATCGCCCTAATGACAGTGAAGCAATAGAAGTAGTTTGAAATGCCTAAATATTTGACTGCCCTCCAAGAAAGAAAAAATCCAAAAGAACAATAGGAAATCAAGTTTAACATTTATTTTTTGAATTTTGTTTTGTTTTTAATTATTTTTGCCTGAAATATGCCCTTGTTCAATTATCCCTTGAGATTCTTGATAACAGGGTCAGTAAAGATTTTCTAGTTTACTGTGTCTAAGAATCATAAACCACCAGTTATTAAAAACATGACAATTTGAAAAAAATTTAATCTATATTCATGACTGAATGCTACCTTTTCTGAAAGCTGTATGCATAATTTATTAAAGAACTTAATATTTTTCTAACCATATTGTCTTGTGTTTAATTTTATATCAACTGCAGTATGTATATATATGCAGTATGTATGTGTGTATGTATATATATATATATATATATATATATATATATATATATATATATATATATATATCAGAGTAGAAGATCTCACTGATTTGGCTTTGTTGAGTTAGAGTTAATAGAAAATAAAGTACAGAGCATAAAAACCGGCTATCCTTTGCAAAAGCTGGCTCCCTGTGTGTGACACCAGGCGGGGAAAATCCGCGAAAGTACACCGGCCCAGTGGGGCTCAGCTGTGAAAGACTGTGAGTGTGACCTGTCTATGTCTGTCTACTGTCCTCTTGCGTGAAACTCTTGCGAGTGGGGCAAAAAGAGCCTCCAGAAACCTCGCTCGCCCAGACGCCATTTTCAGGGAGGGACTTCAGAGAATAAAAACCGGCTATCCTTTGCAAAAGCTGGCTCCCTGTGTGTGACACCAGGCGGGGAAAATCCGCGAAAGTACACCGGCCCAGTGGGGCTCAGCTGTGAAAGACTGTGAGTGTGACCTGTCTATGTCTGTCTACTGTCCTCTTGCGTGAAACTCTTGCGAGTGGGGCAAAAAGAGCCTCCAGAAACCTCGCTCGCCCAGACGCCATTTTCAGGGAGGGACTTCAGAGCATAAAAACCGGCTATCCTTTGCAAAAGCTGGCTCCCTGTGTGTGACACCAGGCGGGGAAAATCCGCGAAAGTACACCGGCCCAGTGGGGCTCAGCTGTGAAAGACTGTGAGTGTGACCTGTCTATGTCTGTCTACTGTCCTCTTGCGTGAAACTCTTGCGAGTGGGGAAAAAAGAGCCTCCAGAAACCTCGCTCGCCCAGACGCCATTTTCAGGGAGGGACTTCAGAGCATAAAAACCGGCTATCCTTTGCAAAAGCTGGCTCCCTGTGTGTGACACCAGGCGGGGAAAATCCGCGAAAGTACACCGGCCCAGTGGGGCTCAGCTGTGAAAGACTGTGAGTGTGACCTGTCTATGTCTGTCTACTGTCCTCTTGCGTGAAACTCTTGCGAGTGGGGCAAAAAGAGGCTCAGAGGAGCACGGCCGCTCCGCTTCGCTACGCGGCCGTGCACTCTTTCTAAGGAAAGAACTCCATTGCAACAAGAAGGAAAAATCACACTAAGAACGGCGCTATATCACAGAAGCAAACATTTCTCTCTGGACTGTCTTCTCTGTTGCATGCTCGGGCCTAAGATTTGACCCAGTGTGAGGCTTCATCCACGGAGGACTCCCCTCCCTTAGAGGCAAGTCAGCCCATCCAGAAAGGGAGGAGCCAGAGGAGTGTGCTGCCTACATCATATAGACAATGAATACCACTACAACACGTAGAAAAACCCACAATACAAATGTGACAATGGGGAAACAGCGCAGGCCAGCATCAGACATAGAGAATGAAGATGACAATTCTGAGGACCAGATAATGACTGAACAACTAATCAACCTCTCAGATAAGGACTTTAGACTAGCAATATGGAAGGTGCTCAACAGACTCCAAGAAACCATGGATCGAGTTGAACAGAACACTAATAAGAACCAAGAAAATATGAAGGCAGAAATGACAAAACTCCAAACTGAAATAACATGTCAACTAACAGGCCTGAAAAACTCAGTAAACGAAGTGAATGACAAAATGGATAAGCTCTGGGACAGGGTATCAGAAGCTGAGAATAGACTTGGTGCTGTGGAAGATGAGATACATAACAATTCCATACAGCAGGAGAGATTGGACAAAAAACTTAAAGCAAATGAGCAGACAATGGAAAAATTAGTCAAAGAATGGGAACAGACGAAAATAGAAGTTTATGATAAGATCAACAGAAACAACTTAAGAATCATTGGAGTCCCAGAGACCCAGGAAGAAAATTTCCAGGAAGAATCAATGGTCAAGAACATCATTAAAGAGAAACTTCCAGAGCTAAAGAATATATGTGATCAAATCCTGCATGCCCGAAGAGTACCAACCAAAAGAGACCCCAGAAAAACCACCCCAAGACACATCCTAGTCACAATGACAAATCCCACAGATAGAGACAGAATTCTGAAAACAGCAAGATCAAAAGGGGAAATCATGTTCAAGCAAGCTTCCCTGAGATTTACAGCAGACCTGTCACCAGAAACGCTCAATGCCAGAAAGCAGTGGTGGGATATTGTGACAAGACTGAATGAAATGAATGCTTCACCCAGAATACTATACCCAGCAAAACTCACTTTCCGGTTTGATGGAAGAATACATGGTTTCACAGACAAAAAACAGCTCAGAAACTTCATAGACACAAAACCAGTCTTAAGAGAAAAACTGAAAGACCTAATCTAAGACAAGACTACCCAAAAGACACACCAAATTTTGAAATAAAGATGGCGTTAAATCCCAGGACAATTCTTTCTCTCAACGTCAATGGACTAAATGCACCAGTTAAGAGACACAGAGTGGCTAAATGGATCAAAAAACTCAATCCAACCTTCTGCTGCCTACAAGAAACGCACCTGAATAGTCAGAACAAACATAGACTCAAAATAAAAGGCTGGAGAAAAGTTATCCAAGCAAACAACACCCATAAAAAAGCTGGAGTGGCCATACTAATATCAGATAATGCAAACTTTATACTCAGGAAGGTTGTAAGGGACAAAGACGGACATTTTATATTAATCAAGGGGTACGTAGAGCAGGAAGAATTCACTCTCCTAAACATATATGCACCGAATGAGGGGCCAGCAAAATATTTAATACAACTGTTGACAAATCTGAAAAATAATATCAACAACAACACAATAATTGTGGGGGACCTTAACATGGCTTTGTCAACACTGGACAGGTCAACCAGACTGAAACCCAACAAGAATATACTAGACCTGAGGAGAGAAATGGAAGAAAAAGGCCTAGTGGATATATATAGGACACTCCATCCCCAGAAACCTGGATACACATTCTTCTCCAATGTACATGGGACATTCTCCAGGATAGACTACATGCTGGCACATAAAACATACCTCCATAAGATCAAGAGGATAGAAATTTTGCAGACTACCTTCGCTGACCACAAGGCTCTGAAATTATTTGTGAACTCCAAAGGGACTCAGAAGAAACACTTTAACACCTGGAAGTTAAACAGCCTCATGCTCAATAACCAGTGGGTCCGAGATGAAATCAAGGAGGAAATAAAAAGGTTCCTGGAAACAAATGACAATAAAGACACAAACTCTCAGAACTTATGGGACACAGCAAAAGCAGTACTGAGAGGAAAATTTATAGCTTTGCAAGCACACATCAGGAAGGAAGAAGGAGCTTACCTGAGTAGCTTAATGACACAGCTAATAGAACTAGAAAATGCTCAACAAAAGGACCCAAGAACAGGAAGACAGAAGGAAATAACAAAGCTGAGAGCAGAAATCAACGAAGTGGAAACTCAAAAAACAATCCGAAAGATCAACGAAAGCAGAAGTTGGTTCTTTGAAAAAATAAACAAGATTGATAGACCACTGGCAAACCTAACAAAGAAAGAGAGAGAGAGAAACTTGATAACTCGTATCAGGAATGAAAAAGGAGAGATCACTACTGATATGACAGAGATTCAAAGGGTAATCAGAAACTACTTTGAAAAACTCTACGCCACTAAAAATGAGAACCTGGAAGAAATGGATAAATTCTTGGACTCTTATAATCTTCCACGGTTGAAGGAAGAGGATGTAGCATATCTAAACACCCCCATCACCATTGATGAAATTAAAACAGTAATCAAATGTCTGCCGAAAAACAAAAGCCCAGGTCCAGATGGATTCACTAATGAATTCTATCAAACTTTCCAAGAGGAACTACTGCCAATCTTGGCAAGACTCTTTCATGAAATTGAACAAACAGAAACACTCCCAAATAGCTTTTATGAAGCCAACATCACCTTGATACCTAAACCAGACAGAGACGCTACCAAAAAAGAAAATTACAGACCAATATCACTGATGAATGCAGATGCAAAGATCCTCAACAAAATCCTGGCAAATAGGATTCAATGCCTCATTAAGAAGATCATCCACTACGATCAAGTAGGTTTCATCCCAGGAATGCAAGGCTGGTTTAACATCCGTAAATCTATCAACATAATACACAACATCAATAACAAGAAAAATAAAAACCACATGATCATATCAATAGATGCAGAGAAAGCATTTGATAAGGTCCAACACCCATTCTTGATCAAAACTCTCAGCAAGATGGGAATGGAGGGAACCTTTCTCAATATAGTGAAGGCCATCTACCACAAGCCAGTGGCAAATATTATCCTCAATGGAGAAAAACTGAAAGCCTTCCCTCTAAATTCTGGCACAAGACAAGGCTGTCCTCTCTCACCACTCCTATTCAACATAGCACTGGAAGTACTTGCTATAGCGATTAGGCAAGAAAAGGATATCAAGGGAATCCAGATAGGAAAGGAAGAAGTCAAGCTCTCACTGTTTGCAGATGACATGATACTCTACTTAGAAAACCCTAAAGACTCTATCAAAAAGCTTCTAGAAACAATAGACTCATATAGCAAGGTGGCAGGCTACAAAATTAACACACAAAAATCAATGGCCTTTCTATACACCAACAGTAATAAAGAAGAAATGGACATTAAGAAAACAACCCCATTCACAATAGTACCACACAAACTCAAATATCTTGGAATCAACTTGACTAAATATGTGAAGGACCTATACAAAGAAAACTATAAAACTCTGCTCCAAGAAATAAGAGAGGACACACGGAAATGGAAACACATACCCTGCTCATGGATTGGCAGGATTAACATCATCAAAATGTCAATACTCCCCAAGGCATTATACAGATTTAATGCCATCCCTCTAAAGATACCCATGACATTCTTCAAAGAAGTGGATCAGACACTTTTGAAATTCATTTGGAACAATAAACACCCTCGAATAGCTAAAGCAATCATTGGGAAAAAGAATATGGGAGGAATTACTTTTCCCAACTTTAAACTGTACTACAAAGCAACAGTTATCAAAACAGCATGGTATTGGAATAAGGATAGGTCCTCAGATCAGTGGAATAGGCTTGAATACTCAGAAAATGTTCCCCAGAGATACAACCATCTAATTTTTGATAAAGGAGCAGGAAATCCTAAATGGAGCAGGGAAAGCCTCTTCAACAAGTGGTGTTGGCACAATTGGATAGCCACTTGCAAAAAATTAAACTTAGACCCCCAGCTAACATCATGTACAAAGGTAAAATCCAAATGGATTAAAGACCTCGATATCAGCCCCAAAACCATAAGATATATAGAACAGCACATAGGCAAAACACTCCAGGACATTACAGGCATCTTCAAGGAGGAAACTGCACTCTCCAAGCAAGTGAAAGCAGAGATTAACAGATGGGAATATATTAAGCTGAGAAGCTTCTGCACCTCAAAGGAAATAGTGCCCAGGATACAAGAGCCCCCCACTGAGTGGGAGAAACTATTCACCCAATACCCATCAGATAAGGGGCTAATCTCCAAAATATACAAGGCACTGACAGAACTTTACAAGAAAAAAACATCTAACCCCATCAAAAAATGGGGAGAAGAAATGAACAGACACTTTGACAAAGAAGAAATACGCATGGCCAAAAGACACATGAAAAAATGTTCCACATCACTAATCATCAGGGAGATGCAAATCAAAACAACGATGAGATACCACCTCACACCCCAGAGAATGGCACACATCACAAAGAATGAGAATAAACAGTGTTGGCGGGGATGTGGAGAGAAAGGAACTCTTATCCACTGCTGGTGGGAATGCTGTCTAGTTCAACCTTTATGGAAAGCGATATGGAGATTCCTCCAAAAACTGGAAATCGAGCTCCCATACGATCCAGCTATACCACTCCTAGGAATATACCCTAGGAACACAAAAATACAATACAAAAACCCCTTCCTTACACCTATATTCATTGCAGCTCTATTTACCATAGCAAGACTCTGGAAACAACCAAGATGCCCTTCAACAGATGAATGGCTAAAGAAACTGTGGTACATATACACAATGGAATATTATGCAGCTGTCAGGAGAGATGAAGTCATGAAATTTTCCTATACATGGATGTACATGGAATCTATTATGCTGAGTGAAATAAGTCAGAGAGAGAGAGAAAAACGCAGAATGGTCTCACTCATCTATGGGTTTTAAGAAAAATGAAAGACACCCTTGTAATAATAATTTTCAGACACAAAAGAGAAAAGAGCTGGAAGTTCCAGCTCACCTCAGGAAGCTCACCACAAAGCGTGATGAGTTTAGTTAGAGAAATAACTACATTTTGAACTGTCCTAATATTGAGAATGTATGAGGGAAATGTAGAGCCTGTTTAGGGTACAGGCGGGGGTTGGGTGGGGAGGAGGGTGATTTGGGACTTGGGTGATGGGAATGTTGCACTGGTGATGGGTGGTGTTCCTTTTATGACTGAAACCCAAACACAATCATGTATGTAATCAAGGTGTTTAAATAAAAAAAAAATTAAAAAAAAAAAAAAAAGAAAATAAAGTACAAATAATTAAATCCTGTGGCTATATAAAAAAGGCCAGTTCATTGTAAAACTTGAACCCAGTGGGATCCCTTTAGAAGTATTGTTAGTATTTAACTTAGCCTCCTGCTGTTTTGGATCTCACCAAATAATTATAAATGTTTTATTTTTGTGCATCCCTAATGCCAACGTTTGCTTTTTTTAAACGTAACATCTTTTAGAGGAATTCTGCTGAATAGCTTCATGTTAACGAAACAAAGCTCAAGTCTGCCAAACGAAGTGGAATGTTCATTATTCAGAAGTCTTCATGATCAAAAGCACAAGTTGGTCGTGGAAGGCCAGGAATGTAATTGAGCTGCCCTTTGCATCATCATTTAGAGAAACTGGATTTACTTACTACATAATAGCCCTGCTTTTTTGTGACAGCTTCTTGGAAATTAATTTCTATGAAGCCACTTAGAATAAAAAAGAAATCTATTATAACCTGAAAAGTAGAAGAGAAAAGAGGTAACAGTACACATTTTACATCAAAATGTTTATTTTTTGGATATAGACATTTAAAACATTCATCTCCAAGAACAGCTTCAATCAGGTATACAATAAGAAATAGACTTTAAATCCCTAATATGGAAAAGGTAACAAAATTAATTTTTTAAATGCTGCTGTAGACACTAGTGTTAGGAAAAAAAGTTTATAAATGAACTGTTTTGCACCCAAAAAATAAGCAAAATAACTTGAAAATAGAGATTGTTTGTCATTTGTTTCTCTGGTTGCTGTTTACTATAGACCCAGTGACTGATTGTCTTCAGCACGCATCTAATTTGGCCACTCACTGTGTTTGGCTAATGTGATCTAGATAGTGCTCTTCACTGGTCGATTGACAAACACGCTACATACATTAGTGAATCTTCACACCACCTCAGTGAGGTAGGTTAGAAATATTATACAGAAATCGAGGCACAAAGAGGTAAGTGACTTGCCCAAAGTCCTTGGAAGAGGAGGTCGATTTCCATACTGGACTCTGTGCCAGAGAGCTGGACAGGGACACCCTTGTGTCGCATTTACTCTAAAAAACGCAGATAAAGCTGTAGCTGGTCTTTGCGTTTCCTTAGCATTTCTTTACCCTAAAGAAGGGGAAGACCTTTGGGCAACTCTCTTACCCTTGGCTCCCAACTCTCCTCCTATAGTTCTTTTAGGAATGCCTTCACATCAAGACTGGAGACCTGGAGACTGGAGACAAGATCTGTCACCTTTGTATTTGTATGGAACCTATTTGGTAGTATTTTTGAGGTGTGTCCATTGGACAGACAATGGTCAATAGCAACGGGCATGGGAAGGTGCCTGTTGGGGCAATAACTGCTTGTTTGCTCTGATCTATTTGCTGAGGCATCACACCAGCTATTGTGTACAAGAAGAATTTTATTTTAAGACAAATTCACATTAAAATCCTGGTATACTGGACAGTGTTGGGAAGTGATTTTTAAGGAATGTGTGATCAGTGTTTTGCTACTTACAGAAAAAATTGCTTTTTTTCCTGGGATTTGGAGTACTAAAGGTAAAAGGTGCCACAATAAAGGTTTGAGAGTTGCCAATTCTACTTTTTTACTTCCACTTAATAGAAGGAAAACACAGTGATATTAAAATTGGTCATGAGCAGCAAAAATTCAGGAATAAAAAACCAGCAATAAAAAGACTCTAGTATAACTGGATAAGGGAATTCCTTAAAAAGAAAGGCATGAATAAAATTGGTAAATTCTTTCTCCTGTGAGGAATACTTTCAAAAAGTACATAGTAAGACTAAGATACCAAGTTGTATGCTAATATTTTTCAGGCCGTAGGCCTCAAATATATATATATATATATATTCATATATAATACTCCAGTGTGAACAATCTCATGAAATGTAAAATGTATCTTTTTTTTAAATCACGCACAGTATTTATAAACCACAGGGTTCACCAGAAATCTAAAGCAAGGAGCTGCTAGTATAGAAATAGAAGGAACAGGGAAGTGTGGTGACTCCCACAGAGAGTTCTGATCAACGTTTTTCAACAAGTGATTTTTTTATTACAATGGCCAACATATCCACTATTAAATACATTTAGTATTAAAAAATAAAATTTAAAACCGGGATATATTAGGACAGCATGGCAAAGGGTTCCTCATCAGGAATTCCCTCTCCTTGCTTTGAGCCTGGGAGTGCAATGAGGCGTTGGACACAGCGCAGACCACTGAAAAACACGAGCCCTTTCAACAATGTTGCAACACTGTTAGTTTTTGGTTTAAACACACACACACTCACAAATGCTAAGTGTACACACTACCAAATTCTGCGGTCAGCTTTTCCAAGAACTACTGGGGAAAGTTTCAATGCTGTGAATCCTCGAGGTTGCCCTAACCACCCCCGCTTTGTTTCCAAATGACTCATTTCACATTTTGTGTTTGCTCATTGGCAGTGTCCCTTATGCTGCAGCAGTGCAGTGGATTCACAAGTGCTACGTAGCCATAGTTTTGTGTTTTTTCCCAAACAGAACCACTTATATCATTGTGCTTAAGTGGAGGCTGTCGTTACAATACTGACATTTGCTTACTGGCCCTGTATTCTCTGTAAACAAGGAGGCTGTTTGCAACAACCACTTCAGCTCTATGTACAGAAGGGTTCCCACGGGGTACACACAGGCACAATAGCTGGTCTGCTTTCTGAAAGCTGTGCATGTGCCTAGGTCTTGTCAAAAGACAGTGCTCAAAGTGGAACCTATGTGCAAACTGAAAACATTAACGACAACAGAGTAGCTCAAGCAGCCATTTTGCTCCCAAGTCGTCTGAAGAACTTTGCCAGATTAAGTCAGGGCCCAGAGTGCTTACATCCACTTGCATTTCTTCTTTTCATCAAATAAGACTTTTACATGCAAGAGTTGTTTCTGAGCTTCTTCCAGCCCTCGTTCTCTTTCTAGTTTATTTAGAATCTGTTGACAATTAGAACAGTTATTTTAGATATTGTGGATTTAGCATTATAATTCTGGTTTTTTTTTTCTTTCTTTTTTGTTTTGTTTTGCATTCCTGATGCTGGGAGTGGTAAAAATCTGTATGAAACAGATGCTAACATTTTCCTTCAATCATTTACATACTCACTTTGCAAGTTGTTTTGCTAAGTCATTATTACAGGATCAACAACACTTTGGCTTAAAATAGAAGCTCACAAGAAAGATCCACTATTCGCTTTTAAATCTGAGGCCAGACTTCCAAGGCCCTATTTTATGCATATATCACAGCCATTCCAAGCACAGCAAGCATTCCTGGGCAGCCAACATGCAGGCAAGTATTTCTCCTTTAATGCAGCAGGCAGGGGCATCCTGGTCAGAAAGGATGACTTCCCTCCCCTCTCCCATCCTGAGCCGTATTGTCCCCACCACCACCACCACCATCACCACGGCCATCACCACCCTTTCCTCCCCAGTGCTTCCCTTCTAACCCCTGACCCCTGGAAAGACGGATGCTTATCATGTTAAGGAGCTCATTGCCTCTACCCTACCTTAGTGCTTCACTTGATCTTCAAGTAGCAAATGGACTTGGTGAGCTATTCTCACCATGACATGGATAGCCTGTCCCAGCATGGCTGGGTGGGGGGAATCAGGGAAGGGGCAATTAACATCTATTTGGAAACAGCGCAGCTGATGACTGTGTCTGTGTGAATTCCCAAAGAAAAAAAATCCAGATTAAGGAGAAACATAAAGGAGAATGATTTATTGAAATAGTTGCTTAACGTTAGAAATATGGCATTTCACAAAACTCTCGAATACAGAATCTAGGCGACTTAACACGCTTAGCTTTTATTTTTAGCAGATTACAATGAAGTGTTAGCTGGCCCTCCTTCACAGGACCGCTACTTACTTATTCAGGTTAACTGGAGTCAGGGTAGCTGTGGGCCACGTGAACTCCAATGTAAACTCAGGGTGGTCCCAAGGTAGGTGGCTTGACAAAGCTAAGAGGGGCCGCCATCTACCAGAATTGTCCCTCTCAGACAGGCCTTCTGGGGGTGCCAGGGCTGTGCTGAGATCCTATAAGTCCTGATCACTGATTAATAACACTTCTATTTTTTGAATGTTCAACTCACCTCATCAAAATATTTTACGATGTATTTGTAGATTTCTGTCAAGGCCACTTCTTCATTAAATTCATTTTCGTGTTTCTTAAAGAGAGAAAGGCATATTGAGAGACCCCAAAAGGACCACTGAGTCTGAAAGAACTAGAAGTAGCCAAATAGAGAGTGTTTATTTTCTAATAATACCTTAGATTCCTGAGTTAAGAATTCTTCCATTTCTGAAGGTGATAATGGAGGCAAATCCCTGATTGCTTTGTAATAGGATTTTACTTCCTCTTTGTAGGTTGGAATATCCTTGGCATAGAGAAGTTTATTGGTTGGTGCTTCCTGGGGGGGAAAAAAAGCCATGACCACCAAAGGAGTCAAAACCATGGGGCATGTATAACTGCAGGTAGTGGCTAACCCTGTATGTTATCTACACCATTACCAGCTCCATGCAGTAGATCTTAATAACTGTTGTTGATTAAAGTGACTGTCATCTAGATAGGTCTGGTGAGCTACTGTTAGTTTCAGGCAGATTAAATGCTAATAGATTCTGTCTTCCTCTCATAGAAGGACTCAAATTATTATTTTTACAGGATTTTGAGTTACTGCAACAATGGAATTTATCTCAATCACAGTTCATTACTAATGGTTGTAAAAACCTGAATTAAAACATTTGCTTTCATCCTCACCCCCAATGAATTTTGGCATTTATAAAAGACTTGATTGAGCCCTTTATAGAAACATAAAAGTAGTAATTGTCAGTAGTTTTGTTTTTTTTTTTTTTTTGGCCTGTCCTTTTTATGATAGATTGTCCAATGTTCTCAGAAGCACGCGGTTATTAATATCAGTGGCTTTTGTGTCTGATTTTTGCAATAGTTCCCTGGCAGGTTTGATGTTTTTATGTAATTACAGCAATGATCATATTAAAGTGAAGATTTTAAGAATTATGTTGGGGCAGGGGAGATAAATACACAAGGGTCAGGACACATGGTTTGAGTGTGAAGACACAGGTTTAATCACAGCATGGACCCCCAATATGCACTGCTGAGAATAAGCCTGGGGCCTCCCAAATACAGCAGCCTGGCTGATGTCTTTGGCAAGTCAGGGCCTGAGCAGTGAATGCCAGCCACATCCTTGGGCTATAGCATGGATTCACCCAGCCTGGTTAGCCAAATATTAGCAGGAGTAATCTCACAAACCCTGAGGCTAGGGAGCTGCCACTCCTCAATAAAGTAATCTGGGGGCAGATTTGTTTTCCATGTAGCATTGGGATTGAACATGAAATTTGTATATGCAAATGATGTGCTCCAACTCCTTGCAGTATCTACCTAAGACGAGAAGTAAATGTTTTATTTTGGGGTGACACTTGGTGATGCCTAGGGCTTACTCCTACCTCTATACCCAGGGATCACTCCTGGTGAGTCTTGGAGAACCATGGCAAGGATGATCTCAGATCAGCCATATTCAAGGCAAGCATCTCTAGCTCCAGAAGTGACTATGTTTTAAAAAAAAAAAAAAAAAGGAGGTAGGGCAGAGCGATAGCACATTTGTCTTGCACATGGCAGACCCGGGTTCAATCCCTAGCATCCCATATGGTTCCCTGAGCTTTCCAGGAGTGATATCTGAGTGCAGAGCAAGGAGTAACCCATGAGCAGCGTTGTGTGTAGCCCAGAAATAAAAACAAACAAAAAAAATTAGAAAAAAAAATTGGCACTGGGAGCTGGGAGTGTAGTTCAGTGCACTCACATTGTGTGAGTGGAGCCCTGAGTACAGTTCTAGCATGGGGCTGTGGGGAGAGAGAGGGAGATTCAGACCATAGATATAGTTGAGTAGACTTGAACACATATTTTGCATGTGGAAGGCCTGAGCTGGGCTCCCAGTACTTCAAAGTCCCCTAAGTTCTAATGGGGGTGACCCTCTAGCACTAAGCCAAAATAGCCCTTGAACAACCTGGGTATGCTCTCCAAATAAATACATTTCTGCTCAGGGGATAGAGATTTTTAATTTTTAATTTTTTTTGGTTTTTCAGCCACACCCGGTGACGCTCAGGTGTTACTTTTGGCTATGTGCTCAGAAATCGCTCCAGGCTTGGGGGATCATATACGACACTAGGGGATCGAACTGTGGTCCATCCTAGGCTAGCACGTGCAAGACAGATGTCTTACCACTTGCACCACTGCTGCAGCCCCTGGGCCATAATGTTTAATATTAAGGCTAATCTGCTTCATTTCTAGATGCATAGATGGCTCCAACAGCCACACCAGTAGCTTGATATATAACTCAGCTTTTTTCACTTGTTTTAGTTTAAGTAGAAATCAAAAATCATTAACTTAATAAATATTTGGCAACTGGCACATGGGTTGGCTCAGTGGCAAAAAGTACCTGGCTTGCAAGTGCGGGGCCACTCTGCAGTGAGGCCCATGCACTGAGAATCAGACCCACAGTTCCAGCAGTTCCATCTCCAACCCAAAGCACTATGACAGGACACACACTACAGCTGAGGGTGTAGGTTATCCTCAATAGAACAAGAAAGGGAAAGGATACAGAACGGGGAAAGGCTTATTTATAACTCTGTGTGTAAGCAGTGAAAGGAAGCAAAAAGAAAAACAAAAGGGCGGGAGCAATAGCACAGCAGTAAAGTATTTGCCTTGCATGCAGCCAACACAAGATGAACCCCAGTTCGAATCCCACATCCCATATGGTCCCCTGAGCCTTCCAGGAGTGATTTCTGAGTGCAGAGCCAGGAGTAACCCCTGAGCACCACCGCTGGGTGTGACCAAAGCAAAAGAAGTATATGTATGACACGATACCCCTTTGGTAACAATATTGAAAACCACAGTGCCTAAAAGAGGAAAAGGAAGAGGCCTTCCTTTGGCCTTCTTCTGGGTTCCAGTATCATCACTGATTGTCTGCCCTCGGGGGCCAGCCAGGAGGGAATAGGGAACCTCATATCTTAGTCCCTTTCACTGCAAATGGGGTTGTCTTTTCTCAGCCTCCTTCCAGGTCCCAGTGCCATTCCTGATCCTTTGTCCTCTGGAGACAGTCAGGCCTGTTTCTGGGTGAAAATAGGGAAACTCCCGCCCTAATTCCCTCCACCAAGTGAGAACAGGGCCTTCTTTCCAGCCTTCAAGTAGCGTTTTTCTGGGTTCCAGAGCCATTACTGAAACCCCCTCCTTCCTATCAGTCCTCCTTATTCCAGACCACATAGACACTACTACATCAGCAAGAAGTCATTTCAATGTATATCACAAAGTTCCTGGCAGATTGGATCTAGCACTTTTCTCTTAGAAAATATACATCTCGGGGCCGGGCGGTGGCGCTGGAGGTAAGGTGCCTGCCTTGCCTGCGCTAGCCTAGGACGGACCTCGGTTCGATCCCCCGGCGTCCCATATGGTCCCCCAAGAAGCCAGGAGCAAGTTCTGAGCGCATAGCCAGGAGTAACCCCTGAGCGTCACAGGGTGTGGCCCAAAAACCAAAAAAAAAAAAAAAAAAGAAAATATACATCTCAAAAACCAGCTGAACAAATCAATAAGCTAGTATGCAATTTTTTTATCATACTTAGACAACCTTGCTAGTTCAGAAAAATAACCTCTAAAGAAGATAAACCTCAAGCCAATATACAAACTATTTAATATATTACTTTCTTAAACACCCTAATATTCCAGCATTCCAAACCACTAAATGCAAAGATCAATGGAGAAGCTAAGAAAGGCACCTACTGTGGGGGACATGGAGAGATATCCTGGCAAATCTCCAAGTCCACCCAAATGCTTGAACCTTATAGATGAGGACCTAAAATCAACACTTAATGGTTTAGCAATGGAAATCAAGGAGTCACTAGCCTTCAAAATGAAGAAATCTATAGATGAACAATTCAACCAACTCAAATAACTCTTTCAGAAGATGAGAGAATCCATACAAATGGAACTGAAGGAACTAAAATACATGTTAGCAAACCATAATAATAAATTACACAGGTAGAGAATCGCATTGGTGAACTTGAAGACAAATTACAAGCCAGTAGTGACAAAGAAGTCAAAGAAAGAGAGAAAAAACACTGGAAGAAAATATAAGGTACTTAGTGAACAAAGACAAGAGAAATCTCTGAATTAGAGGAATACCAGAAAGGGAAGAAAACAGGAAAGGGGAAGAACAAGTAGTAAGAGAGATAAAAGCAGACTTTTGGGCCCGGAGAGATAGCACAGCGGCGTTTGCCTTGCAAGCAGCCATTCCAGGACCAAAGGTGGTTGGTTCGAATCCCGGTGTCCCATATGGTCCCCCGTGCCTGCCAGGAGCTATTTCTGAGCAGACAGCCAGGAGTCACCCCTGAGCACCACCGGGTGTGGCCCAAAAACCAAAAAAAAAAAAAAAAAAGCAGACTTCCTCACTTTTGGGAAAGAGGTTTCTCTACAAATCCAAGAGGCAAAAGGAATGCCAAACAAAATAGACCCTAATAGAACTACACCAACACATTTAGTAATCCAAATGGCAAAAATCAAAGAGAGAGATGGACTCTTTAAAGCAGTAAGGGAGAAGAAAAACCTCAATTTTAAAGGAAACAATACTAGTATCAAACCAGATCTTCCATTTGAAACAATTCAGGCAAGAAAAGAGTGACTGACATATTCAAACTACTGAATGAAAGAAACTTTCAATTTAGAGTTCACTACCCCGCAAAACTCACTTACATAGGAGGGAGGATTAAAAACATTCTCAAAAAAGAACTTGCAATATTTGCACTAACCAAACTTACCCTAAATGAACTACTCAAAGAGCAATAACACAAACCAAATCCCCATTGTAACAACAACTCTACACAACAGCCCTTTCTGTCAATAGTTTTCTTAAATGTCAATGGACTAAACTCTCCCATCAAAAACTATACAGCTGTTTAGGATGAGCAGGTGGCCAATCAACTACTCTTTATAGATGTATATAATTATGTTCTAATGCTTTTATCCACAGAAATGGGTGCAAAATGCATTTGGAACTCCTGGACTCCCACTACAGTGCTCACTATAACAAGTCTTAATGTCTTAAATTTACTATGTCTATAATAACTCTTTGATCTTTCTGTCCATAGTGGTACTTGGAGATAGATGTTGGTCACCCTACTTCCACACTGCAATGCTATACTATATTAGACGCAGAAGTCAGTGCTCATTAAGATATTGTCTTGACAAAAATTATAATCTATTCATTTTTACTTGATTATACCTGTTAATATAATCTAATGTATATGTCCACAGATAACAATGGAATATGCTAATGCATGCCCCAAACTCCTACTACAGAGCTCATTCATTGAGCATGCTATTGTAATTTGCTTTCAATTTCAGGTAGTATACCTTTATACAATAATGTTCATGATTTTAGCATGCTTTAGAAAAGGGATGTAGATGCTCAAGACCCTCTAGATGATTCTTCATAGTGTAGATTTTTTTTACAATGCTTATTACCATATCACTTAGTTTTCTAGACTTGAAAATTATGATTGTTTTTAATAAGGCTCTATACACAATCTAACTGATGAAGCCTCTCTTCAATAAAGTTTACCAATCATGATTGGCATATAAAATGGAAAATCTTTACATATGACTTGCCAGCTTTATATTTTTTAAGCATTCTGACCCATTTCGCCTGGGTCAGCTTTTGAACTACATGTAAGCCATGGATTGATCTTCATTCTCTGTCTATGTGTGTGCCTGAGTGTACATGTAAGCCACCTCAATGTCTGTCTAATATCTGTCTGTAATATACATAATGTCTATGTTGTATATTGTCCTTCCCCTGTTATATACCACCCTTTCACTTACCACCTTACAAATTCTTTTCTAGCCCTTCACTCTTCCTTATCTGTTATTTCCCTCCATTTAACCCTTTTTACCCTCAGTTCTTAACTCCTCAGGAACCAGAACATTCTCCCCACCCTAGCCAGCTGCCAACCAGCTCCCAAAGTGAAAAGATAGATTCCAGTCCACCTTGCCTCAGCCTAAGATGAATCTGCCACTGCCGCTGCTGCTGCTGCTGATTTGCTCTTGGAAGCCCCCTTTCCCCACCTCTCTTTGCTGTGGACTGTTGCTTGCTACCAGATTCGATTTCTGAGAAGCCATCAGGCCGAGGACATTTCCTGATATGTGACTGCTAGGAGCTATTTTCCAGATTCTACAAAAACAAAGCTGTGCTCCAGATTTTACCACTTCCACCCCCAGACCACTTCAATAGTCTTAAAGAGGACAGGTATATCTCCTTTAAATATTTCTTTAGATGTATTTCCTTAATAGGTATAACTCTGGTCTATCCTCTTATGTAGCGGTAATTTACCCTATTCCTATTTTTTTTTAAATCTATTTAATAGGAAATTCTAGTAGATATGTTTCTCTAGTGTTCTAAGTTCATATTAGAACCAGGTTATCAGGATTGTTTAGCTTGTTATTTTTACCTCCATATGCACCAGTAGTACCATGTGGCATTGATCCTTTTTGCATAGGCACATTAAAATGGGGAAATCTTATGTGTGCAAACAAGTTCTTATCTAATAGCAATAGGAACACATAAATTTTATATTGCAGTGGGGTCTTATACCCTGTCTTAGTGACTTGTCTTAGGCTTCAGAAGATCAGACATTAACCATTCACCCCTGAACCTTGGATCTATGAAACCAGCACAGTTTTCCACACCAGCACCAGGAATCAGACTTCTACCAGGGAAGGCCCTAATGCTGCCTTGGCATTGACTTGCTCCAGACTGGGTTCATATGATACTCTGATGACTTGGCAACAACAGCAACCTGCTTTCAGAGCAGGGTCTCTGCATTTCCACCTAATGGTGAGATGAAACCAGAAGATGCTGCATGCCACCCTGACTTCGACATAGAATCTGTACAAAAACCAGAACATCTGCCATATTTGCCGGCATATAAGATGACCTTTCAACCCATGAAAAACTTCCTAAAAGTCGGGAGTCATATTATATGCTGGTATACGGCATGCTGAAACTTGTTCCAGCTTCAGGGACGAGTGATCCGCACCCCTCTTACTTTTAAGAAGTGACTTACTTTTAAGACTTTTAGGAAGTTTTTCATGGGTTGAAGGGTCGTCTTATATGCCAGCAAATACGGTAACTTCAGAAACCTGACAGCAACAAACGTGATTTTGAAGAGTTTTTACTGGAATCACAAAGCAAGACTTTGAGGCTAAACAACTTAATATGCCCAGAACCTGTTGTTGGTCTTATGCCAGGATGCTTCATGGATAAGGTCTCCCTGTTTTTAGGCTAAAGGTTTTTCCTTTCTATTTTCCACATATTTTTTGTGCCCATGCAAAAGAAACAAACAAACCCTGCCACACACACACCTTTTTTATTTATTGTATTTTTTATCTCTTATCTTTTAAATCGGGGCTTTCGCCTTTTTCATAGAACATGGATTACTTTATTTTACCACATTATCCCACATTTTTCTATAAAACTACAACGAAAGGAAAAAAGAAAGGCTGGGGGCCAGGGGCCAAGTGGTCTCGAATGCATTGGCAGGGAAATAAATAAGAACAAAACTAAGTATCCAAGCCAAAGTCAATGATAATGGAATCAAGGGACCTAAACTTTTACAATCTAAACTCAAAGGGGCCTGTTGAAATGACAGGCCACAGGGTAAAAGGTGGTGGGATAGGATGCACTCTTGGTCCACTGGTGGAGGGAGGTTCTCACTGATGGTGGGAAGGGTCTGACTCACTGTATATTTGAAATTCACCTATGAAAGACTCTGTAGATCACAATTGTTTCAATAAAATAAGTTTTTTAAAAAATAAAGAAGAGAGAAAAAAATATCTGCCATAGAGATGGAAGAGAAACTGAGGACTTTGTTGGCCACAAGTGTGCACTGGTGAAGAGCTAGGTATTGCAACACTGACTCAAAATCATGAACAACTCTAACTGTACCTTATGGTGATTCAATTAAAAACTTATTAATTTAAGAAAAGTGAAGTTTACAATCTAAGTGGGGAGGCGGATTATATAGTGTTCACTGTAATATTCTGTAATTATCAGTGTCTAAAAAAGATCAGGGCTGCTGATAACTATTAGAACATAAATCTCATCTATAAAAGGAGATTAATAATAATTATCTCCTATGGTTCTTGTGAGAATTAATTGAAATATATCAAGAACACTGCATGTCATTAATAAACAGTCACTTTTCACTCTGAACAATTACTTTCAATGTGTTACATACTGGGAAATAGTCACTGGTCAGTGTAAGTACTGTGGGAACTAGGTCAGGGTGAATTCACAGGTACTATTAGTGCTTTTTATTATCTGTAAGGATCTAACCCAGGGACTCAAGTGGCCATGCAGCTGGCCTATGATGAATGCATCTTACATAGATTGTGTACAGTCCACTGTCCCCTTCCATCACTGCTCCCTAAGCAATGGAATAGAATAACCATTCACCTGGCACTCACGCTGTAAACAATTTCCAGGCGATTTCAAGCACACAGGAGGAAATGTCTAGGTTACAGGGAAGTACTACACTCGTTTATATAAGGGGCTCGAACACCCCAGGATTTGGAGAGAGAATGCTGGGAGCAAGTTTCCTGGTGATTCTAGGGGATGATTGAATCAATCTGGACTGATCTAAACTGTTCTGGGTTCACATTGGGAAATCATGTTGAATAAATAGGATTTTCTGAATCAGAGGAGTGATGACACAGGAAGGGGATGAGCAAAGAGATGTGAAAAATTAACAGGAGATTTAGGAAAAGTAATAGCCGTAGAATGAAAGGTATATGATATGCAAGAAAAATGATGATGACAGAAGACACACTTTAAACAGGAAGAGGAACATGCCCTTGTGTAGAGCTTGGCTGAGATGCAATAGGAAATAGTTCCCCTTTCAATATAGAGCCTGACAAGGTCAGATTTATCTTTCAGGAAGAGCCCAATACCCAGTGAAAGGGAAAGTGAGGGGCACGGATGGGCAGCTGGGGATGAGTAGTTAGAGGAATTTCAAAAGGGAGTACCGTAGAAAAAGAAATTAGTAACAAATTAGGGACAGACAGACTTTAGGAAAAGGGAAAAAGGAGGTATGGAAAATACTTCCACAATATTTTCCTGAGAGAAGAGGCTATAATGCCATGAAGGTAAAATCCAAACAGGCTTGTCGAATGCGAGTGGTGGGGACAGTGACTGTGCGTTTAGACCAGAGAGTCAAGGCACGCTGCATAATCCATCACATTTTGTAAAGGTGCGTTTAAATTCCTCCACTGAAGAGTGATGCCTGAGCAGCAAGAGTTTCTAAAATCCATTAGGTATAGATATTTCTCAGTTCAGTCTATCTTGGAACACCAAAAGACCAAGACATCTCATTCAAAGATTTCTTTCTTTGCTTTCTTGGGGATTTTGCTCAACACAGAAAAGTCTAAGAAAAATGGTTTGAAAATGACAAACTGGCGACATTAGGATTTCAGACAAGATTTCCTTCTCCATATAAACTGTTTTTATCCAAACAGACTCAATTTATATCCATATGGATTTAATTTAGGGAAAACTCAATATTTCCATGCTTCGATTTATAGCCTATTAGTGTCCACAAAATGCTTCTCTAGGAAACAAGGCCACTTTATACTTTGTAGCAAAAGGTTTTAAAAGTAGAGTTCTGCAAGAGACTGAAGATAATTTCCCTTTTTGGTTTTGATTTAAAAAAACGGATCAAAGATAGAAGTAAATATAACAGATTTTAAAGAAATGCAAATTTTCAGGAATTGTTATTAGCTATTTTTGGATATGATTTTTAGGGCAATTGCTTATTTCTAGAATGTTTGCATGGATGCTAATGCTTCAGCCTCCTAGGAGTCCAGACGAGGAATATAATGACTGGGTCTTACCTTTCCTAGTTGCTGCTCCGTGAGAGAAAATGCATCCATGAAGGCCTGGGCAATCACTGACAAACAGCCGTCTATGTGTGGTGTCTTCTTAATGTCAAAGACAAACTGGGGGTTCTTAAGGATGTTGACCCAGAAGCGAAGAGGGAGGCTGTCCATGAGAAAGAGACAGAGATAGAGACAGAGCTCTTCAAACAGAGGAACTCTACTCAATAGTCTTTGTTTAGTCACAGCTTGCAAACTGGCATTTCATTCTTATAGCTGAGGTTCACAAGTCTACCTAGTTACCCCCACACACCGGTCACAGAGAGCAGCATCTCTCAAAACAAGAGTTAAGGGCCAGAGCAAAAGCACACTCGGTAGGGCCTTGCACACAGTCCACCCACTTTAATCCCCAACATCCCATATCGTCCACTGAGTACCACAAACAGTGATCTCTGGATCATTCCAGGAGTAAGCTGGCATGGGCACTGCTGAGTGTAGCCCCAAAACAAAAAGAAGAAAAGGTCAAACTGACAAGTACTGAAAGAAAGGACTAGAAATGGGTAAGTCAGATAATGGTTATGGACAGGACAAGTGTATTCTCTGGTTTATTCTAGATAATGGTAGAAGTATTCCATTGTGTATATGTACCACAGTTACTTTAACTCATCTCTTGTCAGGCATCTAGGTTGTTTGCAGATTCTGGCTATTGTAAATAGTGCTGCAATGAATATAAGTGTGCAGAAGGTATTTTTTGTTGTGTTTTTGTTTTCCTAGAGTATATCTCTTGGAGTGGTATATATGGATCATATAGGAGCTCAATATCCAGTTTTTTGAGTTATCTCCATAGTGTTTTCTATAAAGGCTGAACTAGATGGCATTCCCAACAGCAGTAATTGAGAGTTCCTTTCTCCCCACATCCCTGCCAGCACTGATTGTTCTTATTCTCTGTGATGTGTGCTAGTCTCTGTGATGTAAAATGATACCTCATTGTTGTTTAGATTTGCATCTCGCTGATGACTAGTGAGGTGGAGCATTTTTTTCATGTGTCTTTTGGATATTTGTATTTCTTCTTTAAGGAATTGTCTGTCATTTCTTCTTCCCATTTTTTGATGAGGTTAGAATTTTTTCTTGTTAAGTTCTGTCAGTACCTTGTATATCTTAGATATTAGCCCCTTATCTGATGGAATATTATGCAGCTGTCAGGAAAAATGAAGTCATGAAATTTTCCTATACATGTATGGACATGAAAACTATTATGTAAGTGAATAAGTCAGAAGGAGAAAGACACAGAATAGTCTAACTCAGCTATGGGATTTAAGAAAAATAAAAGACATTATTGTAATAATACACAGAGACAATAGATAAGGGCTGGAAGGTCCAGACCCATAGTATGAAGCTTACCACAAAGAGTAGTATCTTTAGTTAGAGAAATAACTACACTGACAACTATATGACAATGGTAGTGAGTGAGAAAAATAGAATGCTCTTCTCAAATACAGGCAGGGGTGGGGGAGGATCAGTGGTGGAAGGGGAATATTGCACTGGTGAAGGGAGGTATCCTTTTATATAACTGAAACCCAACTACACACATGTTGTAATCATGGTTCTTAAATAAAGATATTAATTTTTTTTTGGTTTTTGGGCCACACCCGGTGACACTCAGGGGTTACTTCTGGCTATGAGCTCAAAAACTGCTCCTGGTTTGGGGGACCATATGGGATGCTGGGGATCAAGCCAGGTCTGTCCTGGATCTGCTGCATGCAAGGCAAATGTCCTACCACTACGCTATTGCTCCGGCCCCTAAAGATATTAATTTAAAATAAGATAATGGTAGAAGATGGTTATCAAAGAGAACATCTTTCCAAGCCCTAGAACCTGGTGATCTACTAAGTGTCTGCCTTGCCCCAACCCAACTCCAGCAAACCTCATCACACACACACACACACACACACACACACACACACACACACACACACACAGTGGTTTCCACCCCTGCCCTGACCTCCCTGCATGATATGAGCAGGTTTTTAGCTCCTGTTCTGCCCCTCGCTCATGCAAACCCATTGGCTTCCTTCCAGGCCAGGCCAAGTCTGCTGTTGTACATCCCTGTAGCAGGATTAGCCCCGTGTCTCAGAGTTCACGTGCTCACCTCACATTTCTCAGGACCTGATTCCTCTTCTAGCCACTAGGCATATGATTCCCCCTTTTTTCTAATTTATTATCAGGGCAGAGGGAGGGAGGTTCCAAGCAGTGCTCAAGGGCCTTCAGGGACATCCCTGATGATGCTCAGGGGATGGTATGGTATCAACAAGGGCATCAAACATAGGTTGCCTTTCATACACTTTAACCTCTATCCATTGTCTCTGGCCCCTCGTTTCCCATATTGTTGACTGCACTGAGCACTTTCAAACATCCTACATCTTCCTCTACTGGTTTCTCCCCCCTCTTAAAACACTGACACCATGGTTTTTGTCTGTGGAGTTAATGACCACATCTTAGCACCAAAGAATGTCTAACATACAGTAGGTCCTTAAATGTGAATCTTACGAAGTCTTTGTATTCTTTACTCCTAATTACCTCAATCATGAAAGTCGAGTCTCTTAGGGGTTAAATCAATAGGCTAGCTTAACTTAGTCTGCAAGGTGTATGGTGTACACAGAAAACAGGAAGGGAGGACACGAGATAAGAGATTTGGGACAGACCTGAATTAAATGGGATAAGACCAGTCTTAGAGCACTGGACTGTTACTTTTTCATATTTGTCTCAGTGTTTAAAGGGCCAGAGTATTTCAAGTAGGGTCAATTAGCTATATTGACTGAGAGGAAATTGAGAGTAAATATGCTTCAGCTTCAGGTAAAATGTTTTAAAACATCAAAGCAAGTACCACCCTTTGGCTATTCTCTTGTTATTGGAAGTACCAAATTCAAGAAAAGAATAAATTCCCATGCAGATTAAGAGAAAAGGCAGCTTAAGCTACAAGTGACTAAGTAGCTTCTGTATTAGAAAATTGTATGGTAAAAATCATGAAATATAATTTCTTTTTACTCGAAGCTAGTCATCAGAATTTTTTCTAACCTTCCATACAAAATCTTTTTCATGCATTAAAGATTACCCTAAAGAACAGAATTTATTTTACCCTAAGGAATAGAATTCTTAACATAAATGGCTTTGTTTATTGTTTAAAAATAGTAACAGCAATATACTGCTTAGATATTATAGCTAACCAAGGCAAGTTATTCTGATATGGAGTAAATAAGTTCTTCCATAACTATATCCATGCTCTTTCCTTTAAGTTAAGATTTGGGGGGCTGGAGAGATAGCATGGAGGTACAGCGTTTGTCTTGCATTCAGAGGACGGTGGTTTGAATCCCAGCATCCCATATGGTCCCTCGAGCCTGCCAGGAGTGATTTCTGAGCGTAGAGCCAGGAGTAACCCCTGAGCGCTGCTGGGTGTGACACAAACCCCCCCCCCCCCCAAAAAAAAAAGATTTGCAGTCTTAAGTTAAGATTTGGTTCCAGGCCAAAGATATAACACAGCAGTAGGCCTTTTGCCTTGCACGTGACCAACACAGAATCGATGGTGGTTTGATTCCCAGCAGCCCATATGGTCCCCTAAGTCTGCCAGGGGTGATTTCTGAGCGCAGAGCCAGGAATAACCCCTGAGCATCGCCAAGGTGTGACCCAAAATCAAAACAAAACAAACAAGAAAATAGATTTGGTTCCATGTTCTTAAATGTAACCCCATACATTCCTACCTGTTAGTTTTCCAAATATGGACAACATCAGGATCTGTGATTTTTTTGTTTTCAGCCTGGGCATCCAAAAAGTCAAAAAAGTATTTGATAGCAAATGGGGCTCTGCTGTTAGGTAAACTCCAAATGCTTCTAAAGAGTTTTTCAAGTACAGAGTGAATTGCCACCTGAAAGACAGAGAATAGCATCAGCCTTGGAAGATTAAAAAATATACATACAGTATCAGCTTTGAAACATGATTAAAAATGGGATGGGAGACAAGTTCAGAGCAAAACAGAAAAACAGACTGAAGAGAAAAAAAATGAGTAAGACCATTTAAATAGATTCTGAAGCTACCCAGCGAGCAAGTGAGTGAGTAAGAAATAGCTGACTGTGGGGACTGCCAGGTGAAGTGCTGATTGCTTCTTCTGAGGAAACTGAGGAACTCAAGGGAGCCCTGTCCTGTGCTCTATGTCTTTTCTGAATCCTTGAAGCTCTCCTCAGAGCCCTGGGAAGCGAACCCCCTAAAAACTGCATTCTGAAGCTACTCAGCAACTGAGTGAGTGAGTAAGAAATGGCTGGCTTTACAAGCCCAGAAAGGGGAAGCCATTGAACTCTGCTGGAACTCAGATGCCAGCACCCCTATCTGCCTATCTTCTGTGCTGTGCTCCATTTGTGGCCTGATTTCATCCTGTGTGTGGCTCATCTGAGGACAGCTCGCCTTCCCTGGAGCCTTCCCTGGAGGTGAGTTTACAAGCCCAGAAAGGGTGGAGCCAGAGGAGCACTGCCTCTCCCCTTCGCTTCCCAGCCGTGCACATCATTTAGCCAATGAATACAACCACAACACGTAGAAAAACCCACAAGAGTGACAATGGGGAAACAACGCAGGCCAGTGCCAGACATAGAGAATGACGATGGCAACTCTGATGACTTGAGCATGACCAACCAACTAGTCAGTCTCTCAGATTAGGAGTTTAGAGTTGCAATATGGAAGATGTTCAAAGAACTCAAAGAAAGTATAGAAGAGAACACTAATAACAAGAGAATATGAAGATAGAAATCAGAAAACTCCAAACTGAAATTTCAGGTCAAATAACAGGTCTGAAAAACTCAGTAGATGAATTGAAGAAAAACATGGTTGAGCTTTCCCATGAGTTAACAGCCGCTGAGGATAGAATTAGTACACTGGAAGATGAGATGAATAACAATACCATACAGCAGAAGAAATTGGAAAAAAGCCTTAAAGCAAACAATCAAACAATGGAAAAATTACTCAAAGAATGGGAACAGATGAAAATAGATGTCTATGATAAGCTCAACAGAAATAACTTAAGAATCATTGGAGTCCCAGAGACCCAGGAAGAAAATCTCCAGGAAGAAGCAACGGTCAAGAACATCATTAAAGGGGCCGGGCGGTGGCGCTGGAGGTAAGGTGCCTGCCTTGCCTGCGCTAGCCTAGGACGGACCGCGGTTCGATCCCCCGGCATCCCATATGGTCCCCCAAGAAGCCAGGAGCAAATTCTGAGCGCATAGCCAGGAGTAACCCCTGAGCGTCACAGGGTGTGGCCCAAAAAACCAAAAAAAAAAAAAAAAAAAAAGAACATCATTAAAGAGAAACTACCAGAGCTAATGAATACATGCAATCAAATCCTGCATGCCCGAAGAGTACCAACTAAAAGAGACCCCAGAGAAAACACCCCAAGACACATCCTAGTCACAATGACTAATCCCACAGATAGAGACAGAATTCTGAAAGCAGCACAATTGAAAAGAGAAATTACGTTCAAGGGAACATCCTTGAGATTTACTGCAGACCTGTCACCGGAAACACTCAAGGCCAGAAGGCAGTGGTGGGACATAGTGACAAAACTCAATGAAATAAATGCTTCGCCTAGAATACTGCACCCAGCAAAACTCACTTTCAGATTTGAAGGAACAATACATGGTTTCACAGACAAACAACAGCCCAGAAACTTTACAGACTCAAAACCATTCTTAAAAGAAAAACTGAACGGCCTACTTTAAGACAAGACTGACCAACAGACACACCAAACTTCGATATAAAGATGGCACTAACTCCCAGGACAATTCTTTCTCTCAATGTCAATGGACTAAATGCACCAGTTAAAAGACACAGAGTGGCTAAATGGATCAAAAAACTCAATCCAACCTTCTGCTGCCTAGAAGAAACACACCTGAATAGTCAGAACAAACATAGACTCAAAATAAAAGGCTGGAGGAAAATCATCTAAGCAAACAACACCCATAAAAACGCTGGAGTGGCCATACTAATATCAGATGATGCAAACTTTATACTTAGAAAAGTTGTAAGGGACAAAGATGGACATTTTGTATTAATCAAGGGATACATACAGCAGGAAGAAATCACTCTCCTAAACATATATGCACTGAATGAGGGGCCAGTAAAATATTTAATACAATTGTTGACGAATCTGAAAAATAATATTAATAACAACACAATAATTGTGGGAGACCTCAACACAGCATTGTCAACACTGGATAGGTCAACAAGACTGAAACCCAACAAGAATATACTAGACCTGAAAAGAGAAATGGAAGAGGCCTAGTAGATACATACAGGACACTCCACCCCCAGAAGCTCGGATACACATTCTTCTCTAATGTACATGGGACATTCTCCAGGATAGACTACATACTAGCATATAAAACATACCTCCATAATATCAAGAGGATAGAAATTTTACAGGCTACCTTTGCTGACCACAAGGCCCTGAAATTCTATGTGAACCACAAAGGGACACAGAAGAAAAACTTTAATACCTGGAAGTTAAACAGCCTCATACTCAATAACCAGTGGGTCCGAGATGAAATCAAAGAGGAAATCAAAACCTTCCTAGAAACAAATGACAATGGAGACAAACTATCAGAACCTATGAGACACAGCAAAAGCGGTACTGAGAGGAAAATTTATAGCTTTGCAAGCACACATCAGGAAAGAAGAAGGGGCATACCTGAATAGCTTAATGACGCAGCTCATAGAATTAGGAAGTACTCAACAAAAGAACCCAAAAATAGGGAGACAGAAGGAAATAACAAAGCTGTGAGCAGAAATCAATGAAGTGGAAACCCGAAAAACAACCCAAAAGATCAACGAAAGCAGAAGTTAATTCTTTGAAAAAATAAACAAATTGATAGATCACTGGCAAAACTAACAAAGAAAGAGAGAGAAACTTGATAGCTCGTATTAGGAATGAAAAAGGAGAGATCATTACTGATATGGTAGAGATCCAAAGGGTAATCAGAAACTACTTTGAGAAACTCTACGCCACTAAAAATGAAAACCTGGAAGAAATGGATAAATTCTTGGACTCTTATAATCTTCCATGGTTGATAGAAGAGGATGTAGCATATCTAAACACACCCATCACTATTGAGGAAGTTAATACAGTAATCAAATGTCTGCCCAAAAACAAAAGTCCAGGCCCAGATGGATTTACTAATGAATTCTTTCAAACCTTTCAAGAGGAACTTCTACCAATGCTGGCAAGACTCTTTCATGAAATCAAAAAAACAGGAACACTTCCAAATAGCTTTTATGAAGCCAACATCACCTTGATACCTAAACCAGACAGAGATGCTACCAAAAAAGAAAATGACAGACCAATATTTCTGATGAATACAGATGCAAAGATCCTCAACAAAATCCTGGCAAATAGGATCCAATGCCTCATTAAGAAGATCATCCACTACGATCAAATAGGTTTCATCCCAGGAATGCAAGGCTGGTTTAACATCCTTAAATCTATCAACATAATACACAACATCAACAAGAAAAATAGAAATCACATGATCATATCAATAGACGCAGAGAAAGCATTTGATAAGGTCCAACACCCATTCTTGATCAAAACTCTCAGCAAGATGGGAATGGAAGGAACCTTTCTCAATATAGTTAAGGCCATCTACCACAAGCCAGAGACAAATATTGTCCTCAATGGAGAAAAACTGAAAGCCTTTCTCACCACTCCTATTCAACATAGCACTGGAATTACTTGCTATAGCAATTAGGCAGGAAAAAGATATCAAGGGAATCCAAATTGAAAAGAAAGAAGTCAAGCTCTCGCTGTTTGCAGATGACATGATACTCTACCTAGAAAACCCTTAAGTCTTTCCGAAAAAGCTTCTAGAAACAATAGATTCATATAGCAAGGTGGCAGGCTACAAAACTAACACACAAAAATCAATGGCCTTTCTATACACCAATAGTAATAAGGAACAAATGGACATTAAGAAAATAACCCCATTCACAATAGTGCCACACAACTCAAATATCTTGGAATCAACTTGACTAAAAATGTGAAGGACCTATACAAAGAAAACTATAAAACTCTGCTCCAAGAAATAAGAGAGGACACACGGAATTGGAAGCACATACCCTCCCTGCTCATGGATTGGCAGGATTAACATCATTAAAATGGCAATACTCCCAAAAGCATTGTACAGATTTAATGCGATCCCTCTAAAGATATCCATGACATTCTTCAAATAAGTGGATCAGGCACTTTTGAAATTCATTTGGAACAATAAACACCCTAGAATAGCTAAAGCAATCATTGGGAAAAAGAATATGGGAGGAATTACTTCCCCCAACTTTAAACTGTACTACAAAGCAATAGTTATCAAAACAGCATGGTATTGGAATAAAGACAGGCCCTCAGATCAGTGGAATAGGCTTGAATACTCAAAGAATGTACCCCAGACATATAATCACCTAATTTTTGATAAAGGAGCAAAAAATCCTAAATAGAGCAAAGAAAGCCTCTTCAACAAGTGGTGTTGGCACAACTGGCTAGCCACTTGCAAAAATTGAACTTAGACCTCAAGCTAACATCATGTATGAAGGTTAAATCCAAATGGATGAAAGACCTCGATATCAGACCCGAAACCATAAGATATATAGAACAACACGTAGGTAAAACACTCCAGGACATTGAGACTAAAGGCATCTTCAAAGAGGAAACTGCACTCTCCAAGCAAGTGAAAGCAGAGATTAACAGATGGGACTATATTAAACCGAGAAGCTTCTGCACCTCAAAAGAAATAGCGCCTAGGATACAAGAGCCCCCCACTGAGTGGGAGAAACTATTCACCCAATACCCATCAGACAAGGGGCTAATCTCCAAAATATACAAGGCATTGACAGAAATTTACAAGAAAAAAAATCTAATCCCATCAAAAAATGGGGAGAAGAAATGGACAGACACTTTGACAAAGAAGAAATACAAATGGCCAAAAGACACATGAAAACATGCTCCACATCACTAATCATCACCTCACACCCAAGAGATTGGCACACATCACAAAGAATGAGAAAAAGCAGTGTTGGCGGAGATGTGGAGAGAAAGGAATTCTTATCCACTGCTGGTGGGAATGCTGTGTAGTCCAACCTTTATGGAAAGTGATATGGAGATTCCTCCAAAAACTGGAAATCGAGCTCCCATATGACCCAGTATACCACTCCTAGGAATATACCCTAGGAACACAAAAATACAATACAAAAATCCCTTCCTTACACCTATATTCATTGCAGTGCTATTTACCATAGAAAGACTCTGGAAACAGCCAAGATACCCTTTAACAGATGAATGGCTAAAGAAACTGTGGTACATATACACAATGGAATATTATGCAGCTGTCAGGAGAGATGAAGTCATGAAATTTTCCTATACATGGATGTACATGAATCTATTATGCTGAGTGAAATAAGTCCGAGAGAGAGAGAGAAAGACACAGAATGGTCTCACTCATCTATGGGTTTTAAGAAAAATGAAAGACATTCTTGCAATACTAACTTTCAGACACAAAAGAGAAAAGAGCTGGAAGTTACAGCTCACTTCATGAAGCTCACTGCAAACAGGGATGAGTTTAGTTAGAGAAATAACTAAGTTTCAAACTATCCTAATAATGAGAATGTACGAGGGAAATAGAAAGGCTGTCTAGAATACATGTGGGGTTTGAGTGGGGAGGAGGGAGATTTGGGACATTGGTGATGGGAATGTTGCACTGGTGATGGGTGGTGTTCTTTACACTGAAACCCAAACACAATCATGTATGTAATAAATTTGTTTAAATAAAAATTTTTAAACAAAGACCATTTAAATAAGGCCAATTGCAGAGTCTGGGACAAATTGTCCTGTATCCCATCCCTACAGTGCTACCCTACCACCCCAGGTTAGATTTGGTTTATAAACTGCTTACTGAAAGCAATATTGTTCAGGCAATGGAAGACTGTGTCTTCCTGACAGTTTAAGTATTTAAATATCTGCGAAAGGGTTCAATGCATAAAGCACAACATTATTTTGGATGTTTGGCTGTGACTGGTTTGTTCAGCGTGGAACGATGCAAGTGATTCTTCTCAGTTCCTAGAATTTCCCCTGTTGTGTATGATTCAATCACAAGGCTTCACTGAGTACTTTCCAAAGCATTTGAGTGTTTTTTGAGACCGAACTACAAACATGATTGTAATTATGGTACTTAAATAAAGATATTATTATTTAAAAAAAAAAAAAGCCAAATAGACAGAATTCTGTGGGACAGATGAGAAATCAAGATTCTGGCTGACCTCTGCCCTCCAAACAAATCTTCGAAGCAAATTCTCTAAATGGACTAACACTGTGAAGGAGCATGTTAATAATAGCAGATTGGGATCAGAGGTTGATAACAGCATTTCTAGTGCTGCTCATTTGAGAAAAAAAAACAAAACTAAAAAGCAGTTGCCACAAATTTGTTAATCCAACACACTTTATAAAGCAGGTGGTTTGCTTTTGATTTCATATTCCATTAGCTTTTGTATCTGGCACTTTAAAATGTAAGCATTTTCTTTATTTCAAAATTTAGGGGAAAAAAGGAAATCAGTATAATTTATGAGGTTTATCAACACTGAAGCCCCCTCCCTTCATTTTATTTACAATTGAAAGAGGGAATTTTACTGCTCATCTAGAATAAGAAGTAAACAAAAAAAAGAATTGTGCTGTCAACCTAAAAAATAATAGTGAAATGGTAGGAATGGAGCTCAGAATAATATTAAATTCCTGATTGAAGATGCTACAGTGGAAATTTATAAAGTACTATTATCTCTGTGTGTGTGTGTATGTGTGTGTGTGTGTGTGTGTGTGTGTGTTGTATGAGAGAAAGAGAGGGAGGGAGGAAGAGAGAGAAAAGGAAGTGTTTACAATTTAAACTTTCATTTTGCTTTGCTGGAAGGCACAAGGGATTTGTAACATTTTCACACTTCAGTGGAAATTAAGTCAAACACATCATACACCCCCAAGGTAGCCATAAAGCGCTCTCAGAACAGTAAATGTACCTTGGTCGACAGCAGCTTTGTCAGATACATTTCTTTTACTTTGAACTTGTGCTTCCCTCGATGTCTCTTTCCTTGGACATCTTGAAATGCTTCTGAATCTGGTAAAATCTGAAGGAAGAGTGAGAGAAAATGTTAACCCAAGAGATCACTCACACTGATGAAGGCATCTGGCCCCAGAGTGGCCCAGGAGGAAGCATAGGAAAGCCTGAACTTACCAAATGGCAGTGGTCATCTGAGTACTCAACATCTGAATAACAGAGAGAAAGCAGAGTCCATTAAAACAGGGCAAAACATGGACGAGTCATCCTTCCCATTAGGCGCAATGGCCATACTAGAAGCCAGAGGAGTTATTCAAGCTCTTCAGAGGATATTTTTGTTTTATTTTGTTTTAGGGTCACCTGGCAGGGCTCAGGGGTTTACTCCTAGCCCTGTGCTCAGCACTCTTGGAAGTGCTCAGAGGACCAAATGGAATGCCAGGGATCAAAGCCGAGTCAACCGCATGCAAAGCAAGTACCCATACCCACTGCACTATCGCTCCAGCTCCAAAATGAAAACTTAAAAAAAGAGAGAGGATGACTTTAAATAATTAGGAAAAGGCAGTTTCTTTTCATTTTCTGGGGCTACAGAATTTGGGTCTTGGAGGTTTTTTTGTTTTGTTTTGTTTTGGAGCCCCCCCGGCTCAGGGATGCTGGGGGGGGGGGCAGAGGGGAACCTGCTGTACTATCACTCCAGCCCCATCCTAGTAACATTTTGAGATCTTAAGCACTGGGTGAAGACATAATGGACGAAAAACTGGGTGGGAAGTAGGCTCTCTTTTCTTAAAAGTTTTCAAACAAGAGGCTGAATGCTCAGATACTGGGGATGGGAGAGGGGCCCTTATTCATCAAACAATTAGATCAGAAATACTCCTTCAGAATGACAGGGACCCTCAGGCTCACAGTAATAGGAGAGAGCCTTAATTCCTGCCCATTACAGTTGGGAAGAATGTTTAGGCATCAAAAATTCCTCTAAAGAGGGCCCGGAGAGATAGCACAGTGGCGTTTGCCTTGCAAGCAGCCGATCCAGGACCAAAGGTGGTTGGTTCGAATCCCGGTGTCCCATATGGTCCCCCGTGCCTGCCAGGAGCTATTTCTGAGCAGATAGCCAGAAGTGACCCCTGAGCACTGCCGGGTGTGGCCCAAAAAACCAAAAAAAAAAAAAAAAAAAAATTCCTCTAAAGAAAGGGTTGGGCTAGAGTAGAGCATGCACAATGGGTAGGGTGTTTGCCTTGCATACAGCCAACCCAGGTTCAATCCCCGGCATCCCATATCATCCCCAGGCTTACAAGGAGTGATTTCTAAGCACAGGTCCAGGAGTAACCCCTGAGCACTGCCAGGTGTAGTCCAAAAAAGAAAGAGTTGGATATGGGAGTGATAATACACAGCCAACCTGGGTTTAATCCTTGACACCCATGCTCCCCAGAACACCACCAGGAGTGATCCATGAGGGCAGAGCTAAAAGTAAGCCCTTAACACTGCCTGGTGTGACCCCCCCCCCCCACCCAAAAGTTAAAAGAAATTAAAATTTCAAAATAGGTCATTGGATCATAAAACAGCAGGTATGTCTTGCATACAGTGGATCTACTTTGACCCCTGAAACACCATTTGGATCCCCCAAACCATCTAGGAATAAACCCTAATTAAGGTTGGCCTATTTACTGCTGGAAATGTCCCCTCCATAAAATTCCAAAATTAAGGCCATAGAAATGGTGGGCTCCAGGGCACATGTTAGAGCACCTTGGCTGGGAAAATAGACCCTGAGAATGGAGGGTATGGGGGGGGGGAGTGAATAGGACCAGCAGGTGGTCAGTGGTGTTAATGACTGTGTTGAGGACATGCTGTGCAGGGGTGCTCTGAGGAGGAAGGAGAATTCAGCAGAGGCCTGTGAATTACTAGAGCAACTGGAAGCAGCTGTTCAATGGCCCTTGAGGAAAAAAATGGGGCACAAAGAGAGACTAGTAGACCCATAATGCTGCCCTAAGCTTTTCTCTGAAAGTGGCTTCAGGAAAGTCTGGAAGCCCGGATGATTCATCCAAGGCTGGGATCCTGACAGAGGAGAGGGTGAGAGGGCAGGAGGCAGGAGGCAAAGACATGAAAATTATGGGGCTCAGAAGGCAGGAAGCTGAGGTCCCAGGAAAAGGGCCATGAAGCTTAGCCAAAGGCTACTGGCTGCCTGGAGTGTAATAGTGCTGGCAACTATGGGCACAAGAGGCCAGTACAGGGCTGCCCAATTGCAAGAGGGCTGCTCCTTATCTGGTGTGTTCAAAGGGGCACACGAGTGTCCTGTAACCAACCCCATCCTCTGTACAGTTTCAGGGAGCTCCAGGTTAGCCCTGCTGCACTGACTTACTGGTGGGACCTCCTAGGCTACTCCAGACTTCAGCCTGTGGAAGCCTTTGGGAGGCAGCTCCATCCAAGATCCAGAACAAGGGGGCTCTGAGCTCAGTTAGCCTTTTTTTAATTTATTTTTTCCTGGAAGGGGACCTAGCGATTTTTTTTTTTTTGGTTTTACTTTTTTTTTCACGGCACAATCTCAGTGTTGGTGGTGTTGTTTTTCTTGTCCCCACCATTGCTGGAGGAGAAGGGGATTGAGTGTCCAGCTACTGACTTGGCCATGCAAGTCACTTTTAAGTGTGTGTCTTTCTCTACCGGGGGCTGTGGGGTTCTGCAAGGTCTCACAGAGGTGCCTGGGTTATCTTGTCAGTACTGGTGGACCCAAGATGTGATTAGCTCGAAGTTTCCCTCTTGCTTTGTTTGCCAGGGAATTGCTTCCTTTCACTCTGAACTGGGAAGGAGACTCAAAGTAGAGATTCTTTTTTGTTTTTGTTTTTGGAGCCATATGAGGTGATGCTCAGAGGTTATTTACTCCTGGCTCTGCATTCAATTCTGGCAGTGCCTGGAGGAATTTGGGAGACCATCTGGGATACTGGAAATAGAACACAGGTCAGCCCCATGAGAGGCAAATGTCCTACCTGCTTTACTATCCTCTCAAATCCCTCAAAGGTGACAATTCTGTCCAAGGTTAAGGCAGAGGCAGTGGCTGGCCAGAGTAGTTTAGACTTGGCATAACTAGCTCCACCCCTTCCTGTCTTCCTTTATGCTGGGACAGAGTCTTAACATTAGATATGACAAGATCGAAATGGCTTTTCTCTGCTTTTGCTCAGCAGTAGTTCAATCTCCCCCTTGGTGACAGACAGTACATCTGAGAGAGGTGAGAAGCAATATTTCATAAAGTCGAGTGAGAACATTATACCTGAGAACATTTTACCTGAAGTAAAATTTGCTATCTTCTTAAATACTTTTATAGTGGATCCATTTGATATCTGAAAGCAAAGATAACAATAAGAAAAAACAATAGAGCCATTTTAAACATTTAAGGTATCTTTCAACTTTACAGGAATTAGATGGCTGGATATATCGTACACACTTTCACTTAGGAAATCAAATATTTATCAAGGCTTCCAGTCCTGAGCTGGAAGCTGTGCTCAGAGGAGGGGCAGGATGCACTCCGCTTAGTCAGGGCAGTGAGAGGAACTGAGACCTGGGGGCTGGGAAGCTGGTTAGGAGGAAGGAGGAGCAAACCAAGGTGTTGAAATACACCCCAGCTCCCAAGAGGCCAAAAAAGACTTGGGCCAACTTCAATTTTTAAGGTTTCTACTAGACTAGGAGATGTCCAACAGTTTGTTTGTTTATTTATTATTTTGTTGTTTTGTTTTATTTTTTGGGTCACACCCACAGTGCTCAGGCATTACTCCTGGCTCTATGCTCAGAAATGGCTCCTGGCAGGCTCAGGGGACCATATGGGATGCCGGGATTTGAACCACCATTCTTCTGCATGCAAGGCAAACGCCCTACCTCTGTGCCATCTTTCCGGCCTCAACAGTTTTTATTTTTCTAAATACCAATATAGTGCCCTTGCCCCCATGATGGCAGGCACAAGTCGGCAGAAACAGGTTAACAGTTGGTTACACAGTGACCACTAGCTCAGACCAGCAGCTAGTTCAATTCCCAGAAGCAATGAAGAGATGAAATAGGAGCAAATCACTGTCATGTGCCATGAGGACAGAAGTGATGAGGGCAGTGTTGTTCGTATGGGGAATGGGGTTCCCATTAAGGGGTCTCTACCTGCTGGGAGGCTTGGCAGGCCTCACAGCCATCCCCCTCTATCTCCTCTGACTCCAGGTTTTCCCTGGGTGTCGGCTCAGATGGCCAGAAGTGGGTTCAGGTGGACTCTTAGGGGTCCTCAGGCTTCCCCCCTCCCTTGTACTCCAAGGAGGAGGTGCATGGGGAGGAGGGTGGGCAGATAACTGGCTTCCAGTTTCCCCTTTGATTCTGGAGGCCAGCTCTTGCCAGGTATAGGGTTTGGGGAGTCCCCATGCCAGAGGCCTTCTCCCTAGCCTGGGGAGTGCTGGGAGGCTTGGCAGGCCCCCAGCCATCTCCCTCTTTCTCCCCTGGACTCCAGGCCTTCCCTGGGCGCCGGTCCAGGTGGACTTTATAGGTGTCATCAGGCTTTCGCCCTACCTCTCCCTACACTAAAGAAATGTGCTTTGGGAGGAGGGCGAGCCATTCTAACACTGGTTTATGTTGGGACAGTCACTGGAAATTTTTTCTCCTTGGTCTCCTATTGATAGTATTGTATGCATATAGTTTATATATGCATAATATCCATCTTGTATTGTGACCCTGTTACTGCCCTACAAAGCTCATTTCTAATCTTTTACTTCCTCCGTCCCAACCCTTATTCCCCCCCATCTTCCCATGTAGGTGCAGCTCATGACATGAAGCTCACCACATAGAGTGATGAGTGCAGTTAGAGAAATAACTACACTGAAAACTATCATAACAATGTGAATGAATAAGGGAAATAGAAAGCCTGTTTTGAGTACAGGTGTGGGTGGGGTGGGGAGGAGGGAGATCTGGGAAATTAGTGGTGGGAATCTTGCACTAGTGAAGGGGGATGTTCTTTACATGACTGTAATCATACAACTACAATCATATTTGTAATCAGGGTGTTTAAATAAAGATAATTTTTTTAAAAAGGGTCTCTACCACTATTCATTTCGTGATTTATCCAGCAGTGTATCCATGATTCTGCTGGGGCACTACTGTTTTTTTAGTTTGTTTGCTTTTTGTTGTTGTTTTTGTTTTTAGGCCAGACCCGGTGGTTCTCAGTGGTTACTCCTGGCTTTGCACTCAGAAATCACAACTGGTAGGGTTGGGGGATCATATGGGATGCCAGGGATCAAACCCAAATCAGCTGCATACAAGGCAAAAGCCCTACCCACTGTGCTAGCACTCTATCCTCCTTTTGTTTTTATTATTTTTAAGAAGCTTTTGAAAGAAAATTAATTGCATTTATTTCAAACACAAATTTTGGTAGAACAGAGGGGTGCAATGAGCATTAAGTGTTCACAAGCTTTAAGTATCTAGTTCAATGAATATTCGCTTTGGCAGGTACCTCTGTGATAATCATCAGCATCAAAAGATCAAAATACTGACTGGGACAAACTCAGTAGTGATATGCCAGGACCTGAGTTTGAGTCCCAGCAATGCATGTTCCACCCCATCCCACCCATCACCAGCTTTAGCTCTTGGGGTCTCTGAGTGCCATGGGATACTCTGGTGGTTCCCAGGGCCTAGGGGGCCCTTGTAATTAACTGCCCAGTCCAACTGTCCATGTTTTACCAGGACTGGCCCCCCAGGCCCCTAAGGACTTCTCCCCTAAGAGAGACAAAACCAAACCAAACCAAGCCAACTACCAAACAATAAATATATAAAATTACATTGCAGAAGCTAGAGCAATAGCACAGTGGATAGGATGTTTGCCTTGTTGACCCAGGTCTGATCCTTGGCATCCCATAGGGTCTTCTGAGTTTACCAGGGGTAATTTCTGAATACAGAGCCAGGAGTAACCTGAGCAAAACTGAGTGTGGCCCCCAAACCCAGAAACAAACAAACAAAAATTACATTGCAGATCTAGGAAGACAGCACAAAGGTGAAGGCACTTGTGTGTGAATGGCCAACCCTCATTTGACCTCTGGTACCACATGTGGTCCCCTGAGCACCAGTAGGAATGACCCCTGAGCACAGTGACAGAAGGAAGCCCTGAGCACTGCTGGGTGTGGCCCAAAACACCCTTCCCAAATGAAATCACAGTGTCCTAAGAAGTGCCCCCATTGTCCTTGGCAGCCAGTTACCACACCTTCTTCACCCAGAGGTAATGCTTTTCCTTCCTTCCATCACCTTGAGGAGTTTTGTGTCTTCCTGAAGGTCCCATATGGAAATCACACAGCTCACCTGCATTTGGCTGCCTGGCCCATCTGAGGCCTGCAGTGTTTATCTGTCTTGCTACAGCTACCAGAAGTTGGCCTTTTTAAGAAGCCTGTGCATTTTTTTTTATGATAAACTACCAACAACTGCCATGCAGTAAAAGAAGTATTGACCCATACTATGGAATTAATAAACCTCAAAAACATGGTGTTAAGTGAAAGAAGCCAGTCACGAAAGACTACAGATTGTACTATCCCATTAGTCCCAAATACCCACAATAGGTAAATTTACACAGATAGAAATTATATTTCTAGTTGCGTAAAGTGGGGGCAGAGGAAGGTAAGGGCTATAATGAGGACCAGGTTTCCTGCAATGACGGAAAATACTCTAAAAGTAGTTTGTGGTGACAATAGCACAAAGATGTAAATGTGGCCAAACCCACTAAACAGTGCCCTTTACAAAGATATGGTACAAAAATGGCATTTCAATAGAACAATTTTGAAATCATACTCTAAAATGTTTGCATTAAACAAATGCTTGTAACTCAGATCACATACACCGTTTCCATCCCGGGCATGATTGGTGAACTCACCTATGGCTCCATTAATGGTGGAAAGCAGTGCACACAGCTTTCAAGGGTGCCCTACCAATATAGGGCCCTGTCAAGGGAGCCAAGGCACTAAGTGGATGGATGGGCAGGCCTCACCTCTTAGAAGGAGACAACAGTTGGGGGAGCTGGTACACACACAGTATATTCTTAAAAAGCAGACAGATACATCTATACACATCCTAACCTTGTTCCCAGATTCTGAAGGAAGAATCAACATGTGTGTACATGTATGTGAGTGCATGTGCATATGTGTGTGCATGCTTCTGACTACATTCTTTCTTACTGTTTTTTTTAACTTTATTGATTGATTGGGTTTGGGGCCATCCCCAGCAGCGCTCAGGGGTTACTCTTGGTTCCACACTCAGAAATAGCCCCTAGCAAGCTGGGGGACCATATGAGGTGCAAGGAATCGAACCAGGTCCCTCCCAGGTTCTGCCACAAATGCCCTTCTACTGTGCTATCTCTCCAGCCCTTTCTTACTGTTTTTGTGGTGCCGGGTCAAACCCAGATCTTGACCATAGGCTATGACATGTATACACTGCTGCTGAGCCCCATCACTGGCCCTGTCCTGCTCTTTCCTGTACATTATCTGCTAAATGATCTTCTGCTTATACTTTAAAGCTCTCAGGCCACTCCGAGTCCCCAAATTTGGTCTTTCCCTAACCTGGAAAGAAAAGCAGGAACTGAGACTTTCTCTTCAGGCAGTCTGCATCTTGGTTCTTCAAATGTGCAAACCTGCTTAGCAAGCAGGGAAAGATGCAAAGTGAACCTCCTTCAGGCTCACCCACAGAGAAAGGAGCACAAGGCCGCCTGCCAAGGCCGTGGGCACAGCTGTATGGCCAGCTGCCTGCAGCCGTGCGAGAGCTGAGGCCAGAGGCCGCCAAGTGCTGGTGTTCACATCTTGTGGGGCCTGGGGGGGGGGGGGAGGCATGGGTTGGGTGGGAACTGAAGGCCTCTGCCGAATTTTGGATCTTCCTGGGCCCTGACTCTGCTCAACACTCTCTCCCTGCACCTTGATCCTCTCATTTCTGGCAGGGTTTCTACATCTCCATATTTGCCACAATTCAAGCGGTTGCTGTGTGCAGACAACCCCTTGGCAGCACAGACAAAATTTGTGAGAAGTGCTGAACCTCGTAGCAAGCCCCCTCCCCACCAAGCGCTGGCTCTGCTCTGGTTGCTACACCAATAAATGTCTTTTTATAAAATGAAGCTAGTGCTTCACTGTGGGTAATTGTCAAAGAATAAATCCCAAATGGATCCCGTTGAGTGTTGAACCAATACCCTGCGCCTGTCAGCCACTTTGTTGTGCCAGAAGTGAGCGCCCCGACTCTAATCACAACACGGTGGGCCCTTCCATGAGACGCGTTGCCAGAAGTTCAAATGTCTCCCCAGAGCTGGCAGCGCCACTGCTGGCACAGTGCTCAGGCGTTAGGGGCGCGCAGGCGCATTTGTACTGAGGAAACTACTTTGAAATGATCTCTGGAGAACAAATGTAGAAGCATTTTATTAGTGGCTGAGTTATGTGCATCTGTGTGAGTGTATGTTTGCGTGTATTTGTGTGTGCGTGCAAGCATATGTACATCTCTGACTTCTCTATTGAGCAAGGCTGGAACACCCCAAGGCCCAACAAAGCCCCAAATGGTACCCCTAACACTGCCAGAAAGGTTGAAAACTGGTTTATTTAGAGATATTTGTAGCAGGCCATTTCTGTGACCACAGAGTGACCTTTGAAAAGTGACCCAGAATCTAAAAAATACTAACAATACAATTGGCATGGAGGGGTCTCTCCAGCAATAATAGCAAGGAGGGCATTTGCTTGGCACGCAGGTTGGATCTCTATCACCCCATATGGAGCTCAACCAGGAATGATCCCCAAGCACAGAGGCAGGAGTAAGCCCTGAGAATTGGAAGTATGCCCTCCTGCGAAATAACAGTGCTGAGTGTGCCACCAAAAAACAGAGGAGGCTGGAGCACTTGCACAGTGGGAAGGGTATTTGCCTTGCCCTGAGTTTGATCCTCAGTATCCCAGAGGTACCCAGAGTCTGTCAGGAGTGATTTCTGAGCACAGAAGTAACCCCTCAGCACTGCCGAGTGTGGCCTAAAAAAAAAAAAAAAAGAAAAGAAAAGAAAAGAAAAGAAACTTGCCGTCCAAGTGCTTTTTTATTTGATTTTGTTTTGGAATACACCTGGTAATGCTCAGGGGACTATCTAGGATGCCAGAGATAGAACCCAGGTTGGTTGCATGCCCTACCTGCTGGCCCTCAGAGTGTCTTAATAATTCTCTCACACTTTTCTGAGACCAGAGAACATCCTCTGAGCTCCTCCTTAAGGAACAAAAACCAAATTAAATCAAAGAAAGATTAATGTCACTAGATGGATCTGGGGCTTGCATGTTTCTCCAGCCCAGAGCATAACTGAAACACATGGCAGTTTCAAATTAAATTCTTTCCACTCTTGCAGTGCTCCAGGACCCGAAGTGACAGCACGGCCAATGCTCTTCGAGAATGAGCAGACTGGGCTGAAAATGCCCACCACCTGCACCACCAAAGATTCTAGAAGTTTCCATCAGAAGTTGGATGTGTGAAGGGCCAGAGAGATAGCATGAAGGTAAGGTGTTTGCCTTGCATGCAGAAGGTCGGTGGATCAAATCCCAGCATCCCATATGGTCCCCAGAACCTGCCAGGAGTGATTTCTGAGCATAAAGCCAGGAGTAACCCCTGAGCGCTGCCAGGTATGACCCAAAAATCCAAAAAAAAAAAAAAAGAAAGAAAGAAAGAAAGAAAGAAAGAAAGAAAGAAAGAAAGAAAGAAAGAAAGAAAGAAAGAAAGAAAGAAAGAAAGAAAGAAAGAAAGAGAGAGAGAAAGAAAGAAGAAAGAAAGAAAGAAAGAAAGAAAGAAAGAAAGAAAGAAAGAAAGAAAGAAAGAAAGAAAGAAAGAAAGAAAGAAAGAAAGAAAGAAAGTTGGATGTATGACTCTGATGATGGGAAAGAGGTGACTAAGGGAGAAATGAACCCCTGAGCATAAATAAAAGCCAATCCTGAAAGAAAAAGAAGCTCCATATTCTCCAAACTGTTCTAAAGGTAAAATCTTTGTGATTAAAACACTGTCTGTATAGCAAACATTGGAGATAACTCCATAAAAATTGATTTTCTAGAAATATACAAGGTTAAACATGTCATTTAACCTTAGGAAACTGCTCTTTTGTAGATAAAAATGGCTCTAAGATGAACAATTTCATGCAGTGTCACCTAAGAAAAAAGGCTGGAATTTAGCTAAAGAATCTTATGGAACATTATAAACATTGCCCATATCCAAAATAGATAGTCCAAGAGACTGTGATACTAGTTCCTTGGGGAAAAAAATAAACATCGGAAAAGGCCATCACTCATTAAAATTTTACGAGGAACCGTAGTGTCACATGAGACCAAGGTCCTATTCAGCTCAGGGCCCACTGATCAGCAGCTAGTCCACATTCTCCTTCCTGCCCCCTTTGCATTGCTCACAGATACTCCAAGACTGGGAGATGAGAAAGAAATCTTTGTTTCAGGAAAGAAGAAAGAAGGAAGGAAGGAAGGAAGGAAGGAAGGAAGGAAGGAAGGAAGGAAGGAAGGAAGGAAGGAAGGAAGGAAGGAAGGAAGGAAGGAAGGAAGGAAGGAAGGGAGGGAGGGAGGGAGGGAGGGAGGGAGGGAGGGAGGGAGGGAGGGAGGAAGGAAGGAAGGAAGGAAGGAAGGAGGGAGGGAGGGAGGGAGGGAGGGAGGGAGGGAGGGAGGGAGGAAGGAAGGAAGGGAAGAAGGAAGTAAATAAAGAAGTAAATAAGGAAGGTAGGAAATAAGGTAATAAGGAAGGGAGGGAGGAAAGGAAACCTCACTTAGTCCTGCAGTGAGGAATGGTCACGGCTCCTCAGAGCTCATTGAAATATCCAGCATAATACTGTCCAAGAACACATCAAATCTTTCTCTCTCTCTTTCTCCGCCCACCTCCAACACAAGGTTCCTTGACACCAGCACTGCTGTGGTGAATTCTGGACACAGAGCACAAACTCACAATGAGCTTTTCACTGCTTTGTGGGGTACTTGGACTTATCCCCAAGCAGAAACAGATTCTCAAGAGGCCTGGGAGAAAAGATCCTGAGGGAGGAAGAGGGTGTGATGGCTACTTAAGGTTCTGTTTGGACCGGAAGTGTTAGCTTTTTAGGGAGACTCCCTCTCGGATGGTGCAAACACTGTCTTCAAAATATTGGCCTGAAGCTGGAGCAATAAATAGGACAGTAGGGAGAGCCCTTGCCTTGCACACAGCCAACCTGGGTTTGATCCCTTGTATCTCCAGGTCTCGCACACCACAGCACCACAGGAGTAATTCCTGCACGCAGAGCCAGGAGTAACCTTTGAGCAACACCAGATGTGGCCACCAAAATCAAAAACAAAAACACCCCTTAAAGGGGGTGAAAGGAAGGTTATCATTAAGGGATTATGCTGACAAACTCAGGTTTTGGTGACAGAGGCAGAAAAGGAGTTTTCCTGAACTGGACCCAGCTTGCCAGGCTGGTGCTCTACTTCCTGGGCACCCAATTCTGAACAAAGTTCTCCTGGGTGACCTTGATTCTTCTGAATCAGTTTCCTGTGTGGGTGGGGAGGACATCAGGGAGAAGAGTGAGGCCCCTCAGATGAGCTATTATGTTTTCCTGTGCCTCAGAACTGAGCGTATCTGTCTGAATGGAGAGGACAGAAGGAATAACTTTGGGTCAGGACTCCAGGACATTGTCCACTATACCAGCAACTTTTCATGTGTTCATAGCTTTTCATAGCTGCAACTGCTCTCTGGACCGTCCCATTCTTTCATCTTATCCATTGAGAGGTCTAGCCCGGGACCTCCAAAGCATTCCCAAGTGTTCAGAGATGTGTGAGCTGAGGTGCTGAAACTTTTACATGAAACCTTCTCTGTCAATCCTGGGGCCTGTCCTGCCCTTCAGAACCTCATTCTGGACAAGTGTCCATGTCCATATTTGGTGAGAACAGTTCCTGTCAGACATGACACTGGTCCCAAAACTGTGATGCTACAGCATCCAGCCAGCTTCCTCATGTTGGGGAGAAACCACCGACTCCTTGTGTGTGTGTGTGTGTATATGCACACACACTCTCCTTGCACATGCACACAGACCAAACACACTAGTCTCAGCCCTACACTTAATGCAGCCTCCCTCCTCTACAGTGAAGGCACTCGGAGCCTCCCTAGTTAGGGGAGCTCTCCCCACATCCCTCTGGATTTAACTGGAGGGGGAAAAAAGCCTCTGGCTACATGTGTGTGTAAAGACCCTGATCTCACTGGGACCTGTCCAGAACTGAGCCTGGAGCAGAAATGCTCCTGATCAGCCAGTGGGCACCTTCCTCACAGGGCTCTGGGGAACAGAATTTCTCTGTGTGTGTGTGTGTATGTGTGTGTGTGTGTGTGTGTGTGAGAGAGAGAGAGAGAGAGAGAGAGTGAGAGAGTGAGAGAGAAAGAGTGAGAGACTGTTGCCATGCATCTGTGCATGTATGATTGAATCACATGTCTGTGTGTACAATGGTTGTGTGCCCATGCATGTGTTATGTCTGTGCATGCATGTTGTGTGACTATGTGTTCTGTGTCCAGGTATGGCTGTTGTATGCCTGTGTGTGTGTTGTGTGTCTGTGCATGTATATGTTGTGTTTCCATGTGAATGTGATGTGTACCTGTTGTGTGTGAGCTGTGTGACATGTTGTGTGTCCATATGTAGTGCCTTCACCACATGATTGCCAGCATCTTCCTGGGAAGCCTCAGGAGAAGAGAGGCAGGGTGCCTATCAGGCTGGCACACTGTCCCAAGGACTGGCCGGCAATTTGGGGCTTGGAGCTGCCCCCACAATCTGCAGAACCTTCTGTGCACCTGTTCTCTAAACCCAGACAACACCCTTCCAGGCATGCCCTTTCTTCGGAAGAGCTGGAGTTGCTTTGCCCTGAGGACAGGGAAGGCTGGTGAGGGGACTTTGTTTAGACAGGAGGAGGAACTGGCCATCATTAAAGATTAACTTTAAACCTAACTAATTTGGACTAATTGGAGGGAGTGAGTCTGAATCACTTAAACCTCTGAGTTAGATCCTATTTTTAAAGGAAATACAGTTTTTGCTTTCAAGCCCTTATAGTGACTCAAACTAGGGTGCTCTGGAAAATGAATAAGACTGATAATTAGCATCTTGTTTCTGGAGGGAAATGCAAATGCCAGAGAACGTTTCTCTGTTCACAAAAGACCAGGAGTAAGCTGCTACTGCAGAGGTGGCCCTGTGTGAGTGTGTGTGTGTGTGTGTGTGTGTGTGTGTGTGTGTGTGTGTGTATGTACATGAGAGAGGGGGAGTTCAAGTCTTGACAGCTGCAGCTGGTAGAAAGGGGATAGAAATCCTTCCCCCCAGCTCAGTTCAGGGTCATTAAAAGGCAGGCGTGAGGTCTGCCAAGAGCACAGGGCTGCCCTGTGACCTCTCTGTTTCCTTCAAGCTCTCTGCCTTTATTTGCCTTTCAGCTTAGCTTTTTAAACAGACGGAGAATCCTCTAAGCCCATGTTTCCTAGTCTTGTCATTTATTACCACCATGTGGTGATGGCGTGAGGGGATGAGGCCCATAAATCACTTGGATGGGAAGTGACTAGGAGCCGGATTAATTCCATTATCATCCCTCAGCATGGGATCCCTAGGCTTGTCTAGCATGGCCCACATCTCAGTTAAGCTGGCCTGGCTTGCTCTGGACTGGGGAAGGGTCTCCTGACTAAGGACAGTGAGTGGTCTCACCCCTGGTCATGTCAACCCCCCGCAGGCCATGTGGAAGTTGGGCAGGTTCCCAGGTTTCCCTAAACATCTGAGTAGGTTCAGGAGGTGAGCAGAGGCCTTAGGCTGCTTTCCAGCCAGGCTCACCCAGACACCCTGGTGGTGGGCAGAGCAGAGCCGGAGACACTGGGCTGTGACCACCCTGCCCTCACTCAGCCTGCAAATTAGGCCTAGTTCTAGAGCTCCTTCAGCACAAGCAGACCCCAGGCAAGGCTGTGCCTTCTCTCACACCTCCTAGCCAGGAAATTCCCTCAGGGAGCAGAGCTTCTCCAAGTGAGGCCCGTAGACAAGAATATGCACTTCCAGAAAGCTCCCTGAGGATTTTTACCAAGTGCAAAGAGCTTAGAATTGTAACTCTTGGCAAGATGCTCACAGGCAGAGAGCCTGAGCTGCTGGGGGGTGAGCAGAGGCACAGACTCTGATCACCCCATTTCTCTGTGGGGTCCCCTTCAGCTGGGGGGGTGCCCCAGCCCCACCCCAGGCTGTCACCCAAAGCAACTATGCAAAAACTGGCACTGATTTCTGCCCAGTTAACAGGCCAAGGCAGATAGCAGAGCTGGTGAGCTGGTCTCTCCTTCCCACCTTTCTAGAAAGTTTCTGTTGAAAGTTCTTTTCCCTGGGTAGGGAAAGGCACGGGATGACTCTGGCATATAGCAGCCAGCCAGGGGACAGGAGGTGCTGCTGTCACCCCATCTCGGGAACAGCACACCCTCTCCACACATGTATGTACCTCTGTGAACACCCTCACTCATTCCTCTAGCTCATCTCTGAGTCTACCTGCCCATCTCCCCATACAGAGCCCCTGTGGCATGTCCTTCCTCATCTGAGTGAGGGTTTGTTGGCAGCATTCTAGTGGCCTCAGTCCACAGTCCTCATCCATCCACACTCCACACATTGCTCCCTCTTACTGTCCATTGCAGCACACCCAAGAGTATACTCAGAAGACCCCTACATGGCACCATCTGCAGTAGCTGCCCTCCCCACTTCTCAGTCCCCAAGTCCTCAGACCACAGACCAGCCACAGACCAGACATGTGTGGCCCCCACCCCACAAATGTGCAGCATATCTAAACTGAGATTCAATATGATGTTCCTGGTCTGAGCAGACAAGTATAAAGCCTGGGAATGACTGAAGCAACACCTGGGGGCTGCAATTAAACCCATGAGCCAAGAGTGGCAGTGCCCTGAAAAGGGTCCAGCCAGAGGAATGGCATGGCCCCCTACTACACTATCCCTGGACTCCAGTGGGCTGAGGTCTTTCTGTGGCACAAGTCTCTCCTTGCCACTGGGCCCTGGTCCATCTCAGCCTGCAGAAGCTTCAGGCCCTCCTGGGTCTCCATCAGTCATAGCTCTCTCTGGGAGATCACCCGGGGTTCCTGGAGTCAATACTCCATGACCAGGGGTGTGTGTGTGTGTGTGTGTGTGTGTGTGTGTGTGTGTGTGTGTGATTTCACTGTGTTGCCTCCTTGGACTCCAAGAACACCCAGGCCATAAAGGTGACTCATCCATGGTGCACCACTAGGCCCGACTTCGTAGGAGACAAAGCTTGCCCTGGACCATTCTGCTGAGTGCGGGCCACTCTCCAGCCCCTAGTATCCCTCAGTCCATGCTCCCCAAGCAAGTGGGGTGGGGATGACCTGGGGAATCAGGCTGTCTAGCAAAGCAGAAACAGGGACCTTCCTCAGGAACATGAAAGGCTTCAGGGTTTCCGGGGAGGGCTGCTGGAACTGTGGTAAGCCCCAGGTTCACATTGCTACAGGGCAATGTGGAAGCTTCCAGGGGTGCCTGGAAATGTAGAAATGGCCTCCTCACCCCCTAGTAGATGGAGGCTCCGGCTCTATTCAGCCCAGCCCCAACATAAGCCAAACACAAGACTCACTTGTACCTCATAGTGGCCAATGGTGTTGAGCTTGGTTATCCCATCCTCGAGGATCACTGAGGAGCTGTCGATGTCCAGAAGTTCTTTCTGCCGTGTGCCCACCTGAAGCTCTAGAAAAGAAAATGGGGAAAATGTGCTACTGTGAAGGGTGTTGGACATTGTATGACTGAAACTCAATCGTGAACAACTCGTGACCATGAAAACAAAAGCTGAATTATGAACAAACTTGTAAGCACAGTGTTTAAATAAAGTAATTAAAAAGGGGGCATGATTCTCTATCAAAATCACTTTGGGGAATCCTCAGGGCACACTCCTGAGCTCCCAGAACTACTCATTGGAGATGAAAACTTAAGGCAGCAAGTGGCTGCCTGGAGGTGTAGTGAGATGGGCATCTCACTTGAAACGTTCAGTGTGATGTTTTAAGAATAAATGAAGAATGATGGGATGCCTGTGGTCTTTTTTGGGTTATGCTAATTAAGACTCTGACATTTAAAAATCTCTTTTCCCTAAAATTTTGGCTTTGAGTACTCTAGGGCTGAGCCTGGAAGCGAAGGCAAATGAAGTCAAAATAAGGCATCTGCAGTGGAGGTAGATGTGTTAGGAAATCCCCAAAGCATGTGTGCTCACATTCCTGTGTGTTTTGATGTCAGCTATGTGAATGTGTGTGTATATGTGTGTAAGAGACAGACAGACAGAGACACAAAGACAGAGAGACACTAAGTTCTGCAGATACTCTGTGACTGGATTCCAATACCACAGTCTTGAAAGACTGTTCAACTATGACCAGGGCTGAGTTTGTCTTACCAATGTGGGTTTTCATTTGGTGAAACCTCCACATTTATTATTTTAATATTGAGTTAGTGCCGACATTTAATGACCACAAACAGATATATGAACCTTTAAACTTTGGCTGCCACTCTGAAGTGCCAGAGATGGAATCTGGGCCTCATACCAACCAAGTCTGCTCTTCGCTGTCAAGCCACATCCCAGCCCCTCCTTATACAGGGTTTGAGCACCAACTCTATCTGCTAACATGACCTACAGTCCTGGGCCCTCGAGAAGAGGTGTCCTTCCCAATGAAGCAAAGCTTTTGCCTCCCTGTAATTCTAGGCAGGCTGGTCTCCCCCATTTGCCCATTGCCTGTCCCTTTGGACCTCTGCTGTCAGTCACCTGCGTATGGGCCACCTCTACTACTGATTTCCATGTTCAGGGTTGGCTCCGGGGGGTGCTTAGTTTTGAATGGTGACTTTTTCTATTTGGGGGAGAGGGGAAGCAGAATAGGATGAATTGCTGTTCCTTGCAATACTCATGAAGGACCCCTGGTGGTGTCCATGGGACATTATGTGGTACTAAGGATGGAAGCAGGATCAGTCAAAACTTCATGGCAGGAAGGAGACGCACATACACACACACCCTTGCCCTATGGCTCCATTCTGCCTTAGCTGCCAAAGCCAGCCTTGGAGGTGGTCTGGAAAGGCTGATATCCCATGCCCCTTCAGACACCAAGTGGCAGCTCTCAGTTGACTTGCCTAGCTTCCTGCCTTGTTCCATGGAACACAGACAGACACAAGTCAAGGACTACTGCGGGGGCATCACTACCAACATGGTGGGAGCAGAATAGAGGCCACTGAGCCACAGATAGGCACACTGTGGCTCAGAGTAAAGACATCGGTTCCTCATCGAGGTTTACATGGTAAGGCCACTGCCTCTAACCCTGAACTGACTAAAGGAGGGAAATGCTGCATGCAATCCAAACAGGAGGAAACAGAAGCTGAGAGGAGGTGAGGGCAGGTACCACTGGTCCAGCTTTTGGGGAATAAGCCAAGCAGTACCATATTTGTTCCATTTCTGCTCCATTTTTCACTCTAATAGTTTCAGCCCCTCTACCCCCCCCCCCCTTTCTCCTCTCAATGGCCCTTTTCAGAGCAGGCTGGGCCTGGAGGGTTAGGTGGGAGGATTTTAATTGCCTGCTTAGTGGTGGCGACAGGGAGACGCTAGGGGAGATGAACCCTACCCAGCTGCCTGTCACCCTACTTCGTCCCTCTCCTTTCCATGTCCCATTATCTGCTATCAAATCCCACGGCAGTCTCTGGGGAGGGCTGTGCAGAGCTTGAATTGAAAATGTTGATGAACATTTGAGTGAAGTAAAGCCCTGTTCTCGGGCTTACGCATATGCTTCGCTCTGCTGTGTACCAATAGAGGCAGTAAATGAATTCTGAGCAGATGCTGCTGGGGGAGGGGGAGGTTTTGGAGGGGGTGCTACATACAGGAGGCGATTAGCAAAGGAAGATGACCTTTTCAGGCAGGCACTGCATGTGTGCCTGTGTGAGGGATTTAACACCCAGCTTGGGGCCACCCACTAATGACACCCTCCATATCACAACAAACAAATCAAATGCCAATGCAAACAGCAACACAAAGGGCAATGGCTTGACACCTCTGTGTCCTCCCAAATGCCCACATGCATCTGATTAGTAAACATCATATATAAGCACATCGCCTCTCACCTTTGTGAGGATCAGGCTTCTTGCAAAGGAGCAACAGATTGGGAGGCTTGGGAGACATATCTTGGCCCTGGGACAAGCCTGGTGAAAGTTTGGGGGCCAAAGAAAAGTTGCTCTTGAGCTGGAGAGATAGCAGAGCAGGTAGGGTGTTTGCCTCACATCCAGGTTCCATTTCTGGTATCCCATATGGTCCCCTGAGCCTAATAATTTCCTAATGTCACCAGGTGTGCCCCAAAACCAAAAAAAAAGGTAAAAGCTGGACCAAGGAAGAAAGTACAGAAAGGAGGGGACTGGACAGGTCCCAGAGTTGTCAGGATGGCATACCGAGACCAATTTCATTAAGCTGAAGCCCATACGGAGAGCCGTTCTTGCTCAGGAAGGCTTGGAAAATCTTTTCTTTGGCTTGGCCAATGGTGTCACAGTCGAGAACATTGAGGGAAATATTCCGACAGACATCTGCACTCTCGTGTTCGGGGATTTTTTCAAAGACGACATTTAATGCCTGTAAAAAGACAAACAGTTTCTCTGTTAGCTGACTTGGACCAGCAGAAAGCACCGACCTTGCTCATCAAAAGACTTGGGTTCCAGCAGCCCCTCAGCATGCAGTGAGCACACCTGACCCACCCCCATTTATCTTTTTCTGTTCCTTCCATAACCTATTTTTCTCAAAGCAAATGCAAAGGGAAACAAAGTTGGAACTCTCATTACAGAGGAAGCTTTGCATAAATATTCCTATCAGCAAATAAAATCAAGAACCACATACTCTAAAAAAGAGGGTGATTTCTAATTTCAGCTTCAGAAATGAAATAAAATGAGAAGTCTTGGGAAGAATGAGTGGGAGATGAGGGTCACTTGGTGAAGCTCTTTGCTGTGCACATGGAGTCCCAGCTGAGAGGCTTGAGGTCACTGCAGCCCTGGACAGATGGTGCCAAGGGGTCAGTTTCTCCTGGCAGCGCTGATTGCAGCCAGGCACTCTATTCTGCACACCACCAGCTTCCAGGGCGCTCATTAAACCCTGTGCCCCAGCCTGTTATTCCTGCATTAATTACTCCACATCACCCTGACACCACTTAGTGTGTGTCAGTGAATCTTCCTCCCAAAGCAGCATCATAGACAAATTGGAGAAAAAGGCCTCCACACTTGTATGCAAACACAACAGGTAAAATTTCCAAAGGCATCAAATGTATTACTGCAACTGGACTTGTCTTGGCACTGATGCTCAGACCTAAAACCACAGCTCTGTCTCCTGAGCTTGCTAGTTCTGTGATTAAATTTGCTTTTGGGAATGGACTGAGGGACTTGCAGCTGGGAAGCAGGGAAGTAATAGGGGTTGGGAGACAGTGACCTATCCTTGGTGATCCTGGCCATGCCTAAAGTGGTATAAAAGAATGTCCAAAAGGAAACATCAAGAGTTGGAAAACCAGGTCATTGGAGATCAGGAATCCTAAGTTTGAACCCTGTGTCCAGCTGATGACTTGGGCCTGGCCTCTGCCCTCTTGTGGAGACAAATGATGTGAGCGGGCTCCAGTGGAGGCCAGAAGATGAGGGTCCCAGGGAGCAACAGTGACTGTGACACACTAACTAGCCCCAACACTGGTCAACATGGTCAGGCCTGAGTGGAGGCTAGATACCAGGTTTAGCTTGTACTAATATGGCTGCACAGGAAACAACTTCTGTCAGAGAAGAGGGGGACTGGGGTCACCCTCATGCTCTCTGCACCCACTCACTGGGTGACCAGCTGGCCTCCAATGGACCAGCCCAGCAGCACACCTTCGCTGTTCCTCAGATCCTCAAAACTCCAGTAGGGACATTGGAGTCTCTGAGACAATGAACCAAGGAATCCCTGAGCACTTGGAATCCAATTGGCACCAGTTTGGTGCCAGGGTGATTGAGAGACAGAACATGACATTGTCTGACATGGAAATGGGAGTGTTCGTAGCTCCTCAGGGTCATGCCTTCTCCTGTTCTCTTGTCTATCTTTGAAGTTGCCCCCCATCCCCTTCCTGTGAGTGAAGATGACAGTGCTAACCATATGGATCCAGTTCTGAGTCTACACTTTGGTGTCTACACTGTGGAGACAGGGTGCTTCTTTCATCCTTGAACACAATGGCACCAAGGCCTGCTCTAGGGTTCCAGAACTGCTGCTTAGAGCAAGGGCAGTGGAAGGCAGTTCCACTTGCAAACAAGATGCAGGAGGGGCAGGGCATGAGGCAACAGAGAATTAAACCAAAATAGGATAAATACAGGATTATATCACTCAGATGTGGTATTTAGAATAACTGCATGAGGGAATACAATGGTTTACATAGGGTCTGTTGAGAACACTCTTGGTTACAGAGTATAGTGAGTAGAAGGAAAGAAATTGAGTGGAGGAGGAGAAAGATAACATGTGAAATAACTGAGGACAGGGGTTAAGGAGTCTCAGATGCTTTGGTAGTTTTAAGAAAGGAAAGAACTAGGGCTTGAATGATAGCACAGCAGGTAGGTTATTTGCTTTGCACTAGACAAACCTGGGTTTGATTCCTGGCATCCCATTTGGTCCCTCAAGCCACTAGTAGTAATCTCTGAGTGAAGAGCCAGGAGTAACCCCTGAGTGCTGATGGTGTGCCCCCCCCCCAAAAAAAAAGAAAAGAAAGAAAAAAAGGACAGAACTATCCAAGTCAGAATCAACACAGTGAATTCATGAGACCCAAACATTAACAACCAAAATAATAAAACAGTCAAAGAGGTGGTGGTAGGATGGGATGGACTCTGAGAAGATTGGTGGAGGGAGGCTAACATTGGTGCTGTAACACAGTAAGTCTAAAACAACAAAAACTGCAACTCATAATGCTTTAAATAAAAAGTAAGAACATTTTTAAAAGGAAACCCTTCAAGATGGACCCCTGGTACAGCCTCTGCCCAGCCTTCTCTGTTATTAGTGATGTTGACTAAGGCCCATAGGGTAGTCACCTACCGGACTGTCAGACATCCTCCTTTTAATCGTTCACCTTCTACTGATTGGAGGGAGGCTAGTATCACCATGTTACTTATTTTCCTTAATGAATTTTAGGGGTGTCTCCTAAGTGGTGCTCAGAAGGCCTGGGATCCTGTCTTGGGGACTTTCAGCCAATCAGGTTGGTATGTCAGCACCCATTCCTGAGGGTGTGGTACTACTCAGGCCTGTGGTAGCAGGGGTTACCCTAGGGTTCTTAGGGGTCCTCCAGGGTTGCACCTGGCAAATTTCAGGGGATATGCAGTACTAGAGATCCAACTAGGCTGCATGCAAGGCATATGCGCCTTAATCCCTGTAGTACCTCTTAGTTCTTCACATGTCCCCATTTTTAATTGGGGCAAAGGGGACACAGAGAGAGCAGTTAGCTTCCAGCAGGGACACATAGCTGGGGACAGAGCCTCATAACCAAACTAAAGTTCTCAGTGTTCCTTTCTCTAAGAAGGGGCTAGATCAGCAAATAGTGACACGTAACAACAGCTGATGAGGTATGCGAGCACTGTGGTGAATGATGAGTGAGTGTCTAAGGAGAAATTTTGCTATTGCCCATAATGAAGAGGTTACTTTTTTTTTTTTTGAGGGTGGGGAGAAACACATCTGGTGGTGCTCAAGGGCTACTCTTGGTTCTTCTCCCATGCCAGGCCTTGCCTTACCTCTAGACATTCTCTAGCCCAGATCTGCTCTTTATTATTTTGAGATAAATAAACCAGAGCACAGAGAGCTTAGATAAATGGCACACAAGATTGGGCCTGAGTGATAGAACTGCTTGCACAAGGCTGCCCCAGATTTGATCCCTGGCATCCCATATGGTTCCCCGAGTCTGTCAGGGGTGATTTCTGAGCACTGCTGGCCCACAAACAAACAAACAAAAATTGTATAAGATCAGCCAGCAAGGAAAGGGCAACAGCAGACATGCTTGTTCTAGATTCCTCAACACTCAGTAATCCAGAGGGAAAGGGTTTGGCAAATTCCTTGTGTCTGCATCTTTGGGACAGATATGAATGTTTAATGCTGGCAGATGGCTAAGTGCTAGGAAATGCACTGATCTCCTCCCCAGAAATCTGCCCCTCTATGAAGAGATTGCTCTGGTTCCCCTGTGTCCCTGGCATGGCTGTGTCAAGGGGCTGGACAGCATGAGCCATGCTGTCTTGTCAGCCATCTCTCCTCCTCGTCAGTAGCTATGTACTGGCAACAGGGAAACCTCCTCTGACCAACAAGACCTAAGGGAAAAGGGCTTCTACCCTGATAAAAGGGAAGCATTATGCTCAGAGCTGTGAGAGCTGTTTTGTGACCAGAAAGGGGGGAGGCAAGAGGAGCAAGGAGATGTCATTGGCCTCACATGTGGCCAATCAAGGTTTGATCTTTGCACCCTATAGAATCCCCAAGCACCACCAGGAGTAATTCTTGACCTCAGAGTAGGAATAAGCCTCTACTCTGTTGAGGATGTTGAATGGCCTTGAAGTTGTTTATCTTTGGATTTTCTATTCTTGAAGTAATTCTGTGCTCTTACTATTTCACGCACCATTAGGCAGAGTTTCTCTTACTTAGCACTGAAGGCCCAACACAGGAGAGCTTGCTTTGTTGATGCTTAGGTAGATAAATTCAGTCCCTGACATCCAGTTTGTGTGCGAGGCCTCAGAACAGTTCTTGGCTGGACAGAGTCTGTCCTCTGGTCTGTGAAGGCAAGAAGCCAATACAGATGTTGGGCAAACTTGGGCCACCTGTATGCTCCCCAAATGCCAGCAGAGCAGCAGGAGGCCCAGAGACCACTGGCAGTGACATGCCACCTCATTCCTTCAGTTTCCCATGAAACAGGGCAGAGTCACTTTGGAGCAAGTCAGGGCTCATGCACCACCCCCAAGTCTCCCAAGTGGTGCTCAGGAGCCTCCCTCCTTCCCTCCCCCCTCCCCAACGATTCTTGGCTGACTGGACCAGTAGTCCAACACAAAGTCCTGAGGATGCAGTGCTGCTTGGTCCATGCCGTTTTGGAGAAACCTGGGCTATTCTGAGGGCATTAAGATCCTCCAGAACTACACCCCCATGATACATAAAGGTCTGTGTGATACAGGGGATAGAATGTAGGTCAGGCACATGCTGACCATATGCCCTAACTACTAGATTTTCTCTCCTAACCACAAAGCATGGGCATTTTTTTCCTGTTGTGGCTTTTGGGCCATACCAGCTATGCTCAGGGATCGCTCCTGGTAGACTATATGCAGTGCTGGAGATAGAACCAGGATCAGCCATGTGCAAGACAAGTGCTTTAACCTCCAAACTACCTCTAGCACCCAGCCATGGGCATTTGTTTAAGAAGTGCGTGTGCACCTGGGTTGTAGATGTCCTTTCATAGGCTTTGTTGTTTATACACAGACATTAGACTAAGTTTCAGCCAATGAATTAGTTGATACTATCACAGGACAACTGCTGAAAAATTGCTTTAAAGGACAACTCATGGCTGGGGCCAAAGCGATAGCTATTTGCCTTGCACGTGGCTGACCTGGGTTCATCCCACCTGGTTCCCTGAGCCTGCCAGAAGCAATTTCTGAGTGCAGAGCTAGGAGTAAGACCTGAGTACCACAGGTGTGCACCCCCCCCCCCAAGACAGCTTTGGGGCTAGAAATATAGTGCAGCAGGTAAGGAGCTTGCCTAACACATGAACCACTCAGGCTTGATTTCTGGCACTGCATGAGGTTCCTATTAGTGACTCCTAAGCTCAGAAACAGAAGTAAGCCCTGAGCACTGACGAGTATGAACCCAAATATTTTTTTAAAAGATAGCATGGAGGTAAGGCGTTTGCCTTTCATGCAGAAGGACCGTGGTTCAAATCCCGGCTTCCCATATGGTCCCCTGAGCCTGCCAGGGGCGATTTCTGAGCATAGAGCCAGGAGGAACCCCTGAGCGCTGCCGGGTGTGGACCCCCCCCCCCCGAAAAAAAAGATAGTTGGTGACCAAGTTCCCCTAGAGACCATCCTGTGTGCAGGAGACAAGAGGAGGAGGAGCAAACCCTTAGACTGGTGGTGTCCTTCCAGCACTGGTTTGCTTCCTATTTGTGAAAAAGTTATTGTGGCTTAAGAACTGGCACCTTGGGACAAAATGTTCTTCTTACACTATTAAACTTAAAAATGAAGGCATGAAATACTATTATAAATAATGTTCTGCTTTGGTCCCAGATGTCTGCAAAATCCTTTCCCTTATTTTCCCCAGCCTGTAGGTGTGAAAAGGTTTCCTACCACTGCCAACAACCAGGAGGTGACTAAGGACAAGATAATGGAGTGCCTCAAGGGTCATGCACCAGTCCTGAAGAGAGCAGGAATCTCTCTGTGCTTCTCAATTTTCTGCTTCTTGCTGTGTAAAAGCATTCAAATAGATACAGGAAGGAAGCAATTGGCAAGAATGGCTACTGGGAAGGGACAGCTGCTTGGAACATGCATGACTAGAACCCCGAGAAATACTGATTCATGGGAGGCAGGTCATGGGTCACCCCCTCTGGGGAGTTCACGTAGACTCTGTCACTGTGGACTCCTTTTCACATCTGTCCCAGCAGATGACAAACACGTATACATGGGGATCTCGGAAACCACTCTGAACAGTAACAACACACAGCATTTCAGAAATGCTGCCCAAGGCCAGAAAGATACAAGTGCGTGAAGAGGTGTGGGGTCCATCCCAGCACCACATGGTCCCATGAGTATTTCTGGGAGTAGCCCCCTCCCAAAGAATACCCTGCCTGGTGTGATATACTATCTCCACAGAGAAAGAAATCGTTCTATTAGTCAATCAGTTCATTCTCAGACTTCACCCTCTTTGAAAATAACCAATCCGACCAAATGGGAAGTTGTGGGCACTTTCTGCTTTGTGAACCTCCTAGTTGGGAAATTTCTCAGGCATGATGATCAGTGATAAATAATGCACTTGGCTCACTCTGGCTTCACAGCCAGACACCTTCTGTGCATTGTTTCCTGACCTGGACAAACATACAAGGTTAGAGTTTAGGAACACCTACATACAAGGTTTCTAGGTGGGGAAGCAGGTTGACCGAGGCTGAGTGCCATGTGCAATATGCCATGTAGGTGAATCTAGGTAAAAGCCTAAACAAAAGTGTTATCCCTTAACTTTCTTTTTTCCTAATCTCTTCCTTTGAGATCTAACAACTCATTGGATAGTTGTTTTTTTATTTGAATTGACCTTTCCCCCCTGCGATTGGGGGTTGGCTTCTATCTAGAAAAAAGTACGGGTTTTCAAGTGAGGGGAGAAAGCACATTGGCATAGGTAGCACAGGGCAGTGAGAGCACATGTCAGATAGAAAAGCACATGACAGAGAAAGGCCAGGAGGAATAAAGCGAACTGACTCCAATGAAGATCTTTGTTGACTGCTGTGTATTATTTCTGTACCCCTACTCTGCTTCATCAGACCCATCTGCTTGAGGGATTATGATCATGGTGCCTGGGGTGGTATCATCCAACTCATGGATTATTTTTATGTTATAGTGTCAGATCAGAACAGTGAAGTGCCTGAGCCCTGTCACATCCAGGCCAGGGGATTTTGATCTTTATCTCTGTGTAGGTCTCCGGCACCTTTTCTGCTTGGCCCTAATCTGTTTTGCAATCAGGTGGGGAGAAAGAAGCATTTCCCAAAGTGTGTGAGTATGTGTGTGTCTTGCACATAAGTGTTTGTGTGAATGTCTGTGTGTGTCTATGCATGTGTGTGCCTCTGTGTGTGTCTGTTTTTCTGTGTGATGTGAGGTGGACCCTGCTACCTCCTGACCTTCCTTGACCTGCTTATCCATTAATAAGGGTGGGGACACTGCTTTACCCTTCCTCTGATACTAAAAAGCAATTTCCAACCTCTGGATGACAAAGTAGCAGTTCTGTCATAGAAGGTGGGAGGCCAAGGATCACTTTCATGAAGAAAAACCCATAAAATATATTTCTCACGCATTTCAGAGCCAAGTAAAGGTCAAGAGCAAAGTTTGGTTTCTAAGACACAGTTGAATGAGGGAGGCAGCAGTGTGTGTGTGTGTGTGTGTGTGTGTGTGTGTGTGTGAGAGAGAGAGAGAGAGAGAGAGAGAGAGAGAGAGAGAGTGAGAGAGAGAGGGGAGAGAGAGAGGGAGAGAGAGTGTGTGTGTGTGTGTGTGTGAGAGAGAGAGAGAGAGAGAGAGAGAGAGAGAGAGAGAGAGAGAGAGAGAGAGAGAGAGAGAGAGAGAGAGAGAGAGAGAGAGAAATTGGTTCCAGAAGGTCAGCTTGGAGGTGAGGTAAGACTCAGAAACTGCTATGTTGACCGTTGATCTTTCTCAAGGTGTTAGACACCTGGTCAGACATAGCCAGTCACCCCTCTGAGGTAAGAGCCTCCCAATGGTTCCCCAGCACCCACCATGGCCTACTCCCACCATTAACTTCCAATGCTTCCTGGGTGGGGCATCTCTCCTCCACAGTTCCTAGAATGGAATGAGGAGGGAAAAAAGATTTTAGATTTTGAATAGAAAAAAATTACTGGCGACTCTCTTTAAATTTCTTTTCTCGGGCCCGGAGAGATAGCACAGCGGCATTTGCCTTGCAAGCAGCTGATCCAGGACCAAAGGTGGTTGGTTCGAATCCCGGTGTCCCATATGGTCCCCTGTGCCTGCCAGGAGCTATTTCTGAGCAGACAGCCAGGAGTAACCCCTGAGCACCGCCGGGTGTGACCCAAAAACCAAAATAAATAAATAAATAAATAAATAAATAAATAAATAAATAAATAAAAAATTTATTTTCTCATCAAATTTCCTATATTTGCTAACATCCATTTACAAATTAGAGATCATCCACCTAATTTCAAATTTGATTTTAAGGTATTAAAATTATTTTTAACATTTTAGGTGTAGTATGAGCATTTCACAAGTTTGCCTTGTTGGCAGAGAGCCCAGGAGTTGTAAATTGGTGGCCAGTGATAGGGTGTTTCCATGGGGATACTCTAGAAAGAAAGAAGGTGAATTCTAGTTATCTTACTGTGTCAAGCTCTAGATTGAGGGATAGAAACTTTCCTTGGAAAGGTCAGATAACAAATATTTAAGACCTGGCTGCTGGGATGGTTTCTGTTGCAACTACAAAATTCTGTCACTGTAGCAGGAAAACTGTCCTAGTTAGTAGTGAATGAATGCACACACATGTCTGTGTTCCAATAAAATTTAATTTATAACACTAGGCAGCAGGGCCATATTCGGTCCACAGGCTACTGTCTGCTAATCCTGATCCAGAGGGCAGTAATTCCAAATGGGATGCTGATATTGATAATGCCAGAAAAGACATGTAAAAAACATGCCTTTTTATCTTTGTTATGATTTACTATAAATGTCACTATTCTCTGAGTAGGAGAAGTATAAATAAGAGCCAATAGTACTGCAATAACAGTCACTTTTGAGCCATAAAGAAGAAAGTTAAATACCTCTGTACTTAGGTAACTAAATTATTTTCTAATCCCAAGATTATGAGCATGAAGAGCAAAGTCATTGAAAACACTCATTTAACATTAATTTTTCAATTTCCACTGCTTGCCGTCATTTAGGCTGACCTAAAATGATTAGTTTTTAAGTGTTTTTTACTTCTTTGATCGGAAGCTCGGAACAGTAGGAATAAAGTTAGCAATGGTTTTGATATTATTGCAAGTCATAATGGAAATGATGTGTGTGGTGTAGGCAAGAACAAAAAGAAGAAAAGGGCTCCAGAACTGTTAATTAACTTCACTATTTCTCCACAAATGCTAAGAGTATTAAAAAAAAAAAAAAGATCACTGAAGTGCAAACATCAGGATTTAATGAACAATGGGATGTAAATGAAGTAATAGAATGACTTAATTGGGGACAGTGGGTTGTTTAATCACTAGGATAATGGATCTCCTGAAAGGGACAGAAGAACTGGGAAGTGACTGGCTTGGACTTTGCTAGTCCCTCGAGTTCTCATTCAATTTTGCTGTTGTTTTGGGGCCACGTTCTGGGTGCTCTGTGCATGACAGTCCTCACATAGCTTCACTGTCCTTTGAAAAACCTGGCATGGGGAGGCTGAAGCTTCCAGAAGTGATGATGGAGGTGCTGGGATTGCTCCTGCAGGGAGCTGGGCTCTGTTGAGAACATCCAATCATCAGGACTTTCTCATAAACAAGAAGGACAAATTTACTGTTAAATTTTGAAATTTAATTGTTGAAATTCCATTTCCCAGGGTGCCACTATGCTCCCTCTTTGCAATGACAAATTGGCAAAACTCATTTCCTGTCTTTAAGGGTTCAAAAGACCAGTTCTTGCTTCTGTTTGATTGCAAGTCAACCTGCTCTTGCCAATTTGGCACCTTTAGACAAGTTATTGGCTTTGCTCATCTCCCTCTGGAAGTGAGGCACATGAACTGTGTGCCCCCCATCCTATACCCCCCCCCCCATACAGTGGCCTCTTTTCTAAGCTGGAACCCTGGAGCTCCAGAAAAAGACCCATCATGGAGGGTCAGGCCGCCAGGCACAAAATTCAGTGTGGTGGAACATGGCCCAGATATGGGGCTTTGGGAGTCCAGCTGTGGCTTAGCAGAATGTCTTAGCAGCTGTCAGAGGATGGACTGGAGTTCTCTGTGTTGGCAAACCATTCTTCCTCAATGTAGGGGCAGCCAGATGGGGCAGGGCAGTTTCTCAGGGTGGAGAGTAAGGATGACTGATGTGGGATACCTGAAGTGGAGGAAATGTGAGACTTGCCTACAGAGAATTCCTCCCTGGCCCGTGCCTGTTTGAAAGAATGGCAGGATGCCCCCTGTGTTCTAGAAAACACCCCACACCTCAGGGGAAACACATTCTAATCTGGAGGTGTGAACCTTAATTTTTAGGTGATTGCATGAGGTGCTGTTTCTGAGCATGGTGCAAAGAGGAAGGGCCATCTTTGAAATGTTCTTAAAAAGTGTCCCTGCCAAAACACTGGTCTGTCAGCTGGAGTCTCATGTGGTTGCTTTTGATTTGTAATCTGCCTTTCTTTACTTTTTTGGGGGGAGGGGGTGTTACACCGGGCAGTGCTCAGGGGTTAGTTACTCCTGGCTCTATGCTCAGAAATTGTCCTGGCAGGCTCAGGGGACCATATGGGATGCCAGGATTTGAACTACTCTCCTTCTGCATGCAAGGCAAATGCCCTACCTCCATGCTATCTCTCCAGCCCTGCCCTTCTTTTCTTTTAAAAAAGTCTCTCTCTCCCTCTCTCCTCTCTCCCCCCCCCTCTCACTCTCTCTCTCTCTCTCTCTCTCTCTCTCTCTCTCTCTCTCTCTCTCTCTCTCTCAAAGCAGATAGATCTACTTGCCTTGCATGCGGCAGACTCCGATTTGATCCCCAGCATGCCATATGGTCCCCCAGTAAATCTTGAGCTTCTCCAGGTGTGGTACAAATACTGAAACAAAATTTCTTTCTCTCTTTTTAGTTTCTCTCCCCCACATTTGTCCCCCTTCTCTCACACACATGTGTGAACGTAAGGTTTGTTCACCACATTTTGGTTTTCAATCCCATAAACCACCTCAGAGGAGAACAATCTAGAAAACTTTTGAACCACATTGGTGGGGAAAGAAAAGTGAGAAAGATGGAAAAGGAAGGGGAAGAAGAAGCAAGAAAACATTAAAGATGATGTTATGCTAAGGACAAAACCTCATCTTTCCGCATCACCCTGGTGATGCTTTCTCTGGTGTTGATGCTTTCTCTGTCAGACAAGCACAGATTGGTCAATGTACCATTTCTACTTTCTAGCATAATCACCATTCACCCTAAAAGCTATTTGCCCAGCCGCATTAAAAGGCATTGCAAGTCAGGATTAAAGGCAAGACCTCAGGGGCTATCTAGACTGGACAGTGTATAGGGTACTTGCCTTACATGTAGCTGACCTGGGTTCCATCCCCAGCACCATATGTGGTTTCTTGAGCCCCTCTAGGAATAAAACCTGAGCACTGAGCCAAGAGTAAGTCCTGAGTACTTGGTGCGCTAGTGTGTGCTAAGGACCAAACACAGGTGTTCTGCTTGCAAAGAATGTGCTCACTCGTAGTCTCTCTGGTATAGTGTTGAAATAGTGTATACAAGAAAAGTTGAGAGAGAAGAAAAAGACTGCCAAACAGGCAGGTGTGTGTGTGTGTGTGTGTGTGTGTGTGTGTGTGTGTGTGTGTGTGTAACTGGAGACATTGGTGGTGGAAAATGTGCACTAGTGAAGGGATGGGGTTTGGATATCACATAACTGAAACTCAATCATGAACAACTCTGTAACTACCTCAGTGATTCGATTAAAGAATTAAAAAAAATTAAAAGTTTAATGAACATATTGGAAACCGTGTTGTGTGTGTGTGTGTGTGTGTGTGTGCGCGCGCGCGTGCACGCGCACATGCTTTGTGGGGAAAGTTAAGCACATCACTGTGGCTTCAGGGGGGTAGCAGAGACAGCTGATCTCTGGGCATGCTTCCTGCCTGCTGCACTCAGAGAATGATTTAATTTTTCCAGGGTGTCACCACAGAGCCAGCTCTGAGGGAAGCCACAGCCGACTTAGGGATGTTGCCACAAATTGAGTGATGCCTGAAGCCACTGTGATTCCACTCGCCTTCCACACTGTGATACTGAGACAGCACAGCATCTACATACCTGAAGAGCAAACCTAAACCTGCCATGTCTTTCCCAAGTCTCTGCTAACAGAAGAGCAGGTGGAATGCCCTTCTACTTATTATTAAGATCTCTCTCTCTCCTTTCTCTCTCACTCCCTTCTTCCCTCCCTCCCTCCCTCTCTCTCCTTCCTCCTCCTCTCTGTATCTCCGCCTCCTATCTCTCTCACTGTGTCTTCCCTTGCCTCCCTCTCCCCTCTCTTTCTCACTCTCAAATTCCTGAATGGGCAAGAAATTGGTATCTTTCTTTAAGGATGGAAGGTAGGTGGAGGGGTGGGGACAATGAAAGGAAGTTCTATAGGCCTATTGTAACCCTGCAGCAACCAGGCAACTAACTTCCCGCACTGATTTACAGCTTTTCTCTAAAAATATCTATGAGATCACAGAACATTAAGTGCATGACACCAAACATTTGTAATGAACCCATGACTAAAGTCAGGGCATCATGCTGCATGCGGCAATGGTAGAATTTGTCTTGTATTATCATTCTAAAATAAGACGGCCTCAATTTAGTAGAAATATATCTTCACACATTGTCTTCCAGAACTGTTTGAGAAATTTTGATCGCAATTAAAGTGCTGAATAGGGAGCACTTTGCATTTCCTTTGATGGTACTGAAAGCTATAAGCAATCGTGATATTAAAATCTTTGGAAATTGATGAGTACCCCAGGCATCATTACAATATTTTCTCCCCCAACCTAACTAATTAAAATCTATTACGTGAACATGTGTTAATATTTTATCAACTATTTTAATTAACTAAACCTTACAATACCTCCTGCAATAGGAATGATTTTTGTTCATTTGTTTCTATTTGTTTTGATGGTGCTGAAAGATAAAATCCAGATCTACTGCATGCAAGACACGTACTTCACAGCTGAGCCACATCCACAGTTCCTGATTGAGTTTTGTTGTAAAAAAAAAAACAATCCCCCCCCCCATACACACAGTCTCTCAAACTCTCTACTGAACTTATTGCCAAGTTTGGAGGGAAACGTTTGTTTCAAACATACCACAGTGCTGAATTCTGGAACCTGCCATAGCAGCCAATCTTCATTAAGGGTGTATAGGGCTTTACACGTGATCACATCCACAGGGCCCTTGTTTATTTTCTGGTTCAGAGTTGTCACCAGCAAATAGAAGGGTTCTCCAACAGTCTCCTTGTTAAGACAGAAAAGGGAATTAGCTTCCCACTGAGTTCACTATACTTTCCAAATAATTCAACTTTTAGCCTACAGCAGGGCATCTTCTAACAACATGTTAGTCCAAGAAAACACATATTGCTACACTCAAGTTTAGAAATGAGGCTCAGAAGACCACTTCCTGTCTCACTCACACATGTATGTTCACACATGTACACATACATATTCACACGTATACACATACCTTAACACATATCACATACTCATGCACCCACTTACACACATACTCACATATATGAACATGCAAACACATTCAGACACACACATTCACTCACACACACATTCACAACTCACTCATATACATTCACACACATGCAGGCATTGCTAAGCATAGCAACAGGAAGTTCAGGAAGTGCATGTCCTGGATATCTAAGTTTCTGTAGAGGAGAAACTTGCTCAGCTACTGGCCAATATAGGCTATTCCCTATTTAATTACATTAAAAATAATAATAAATTAAGACATTTCATTAAAATTTGTCATGCCCACTAGCTTAAGCAGCCACCAGAATACATGAAACATTCCCAACCTCTGTTAAAAAGGCTGCTCTGCTGTCACCTTTTCATGAAGAAAGTGCCTGCAGTTCAATACTTTGCCTTCCTGCACCTACAATCCCTGCCCTGTCTCATGTGCTGTTTGCAAACTTAACCTGAATCTCTCTGTTTCACCTGTGCTGGCATGGGGCCTTGGGGTACTGTACCTTCCCCCAAGGACCACACTGAGCTTGTTCATTGTTCTCTGGCTTTCCTTAAACAGTGTCCCATTTGGGGGGCTTTGTTTTTCTCATCTCCATGAACACATCTCACATCTCTGCCATCAACACACAGTTGAGGGCTTTCTCCCTGCATCGCCAAAAACCCTTATCACTTTAGGAGCAAGTAGGTGCTCAAAGAAACTTCCAGCAGCTCAACCAGGAGGCTTGAGTTCTCTGCTTCCACTACTTTGAACCACTGGAGGCATTGTCACAGAAAAAGAAGCTGTTGAGAACACTGGAAATTTGAAAAAGAATAGGTGGGGAGGAAGAGCAAACCAGAAGCTGCAAGCCAGAAGTTAGATGCCTTGGAAGAAAAGACCATCCAATGAGCAGGCTCCATGCCTGAGTCTACAAGGCGAGGTGGACCCTGGCAGAATATCCTCTTCTCACCTGCTTTTCCTTCCCAGTTAACAGACCTCTTTGGAAGTATTTTAGGATTCCATCCCATCCTATCCTCTGCTTGCTCTGCAAGAAAATGATTGCCCCCAGTTCTGGTCCTAGGGCTTCCTCAGCTCTCTTCAAATACCCCTCTACCCCTCTCTCCCCACAAACTCCCATTTCTGGGCTGCTTCTCTCTCTCTCTCTCTCTCTCTCTCTCTCTCTCTCTCTCTCTCTCTCTCTCTCTCTCTCTCTCTCTCTCTCTCTCTCTCTCTCTCTCTCTCTCTCTCTCCCCTCTCTCTCCTCTCTCAACTCAGATCCTGAGCTCTCCTGAGCTCTCATGGAGCTGAGAGATGGGATGTCTGAAATTTTTCTGGGGGGGGGGGAGGTGTTAGAATGAGTATGGGGCCATTTCACTTCTTACAACAGCTTCCTCTATTCTGTGGTTCACTGCCACTCACTCATTTCTCTTCCCCTCCACCCCGGAGGTAAGATCCTGACCGCAAACTTAGAGCCTCTACTTCTCTTTCTCTCCAGCACACATCAGAGAAGGGGGCGGCTCCCCCGCAGAGGGCCTGGAAGGTGCCTGCAGTGGGTAATGGTGATGGCAGGAGAGGGGGATGGGAGGCTCTCCTGGGCTGTTTGGAAGGGCAGTCATGATTCCTTGGGTCCTATGTCAAGAATCCTCCAGAATTACGTTTCGGAGAGTTAGAGTGAGATGGGTCAGTTTGGAGAGTTAGAGTGAGATGGGTCACATCGCCTCCTACAATGTTGCCTTCACTCATGGTTCTGATACTGAAAGTCATTGAAATGATCTCTCAGAATTCTTGAGAAACATCCAGATGGCCACAGACAGCTTGTCTCTGAGGAAAAGGTTGGAGTGTCTAAATTACCTTCCAGGAAGGGGATGGGAGGCATTGGTGGTGGTAAGGTTGCACTGGTGAAGGGGGGGCGGTTCTTCTTATGACTAAAACCCAACTACAATCATGTATTAATCATGGTGTTTAAATAAAGAAAAAATGATAATTCTAATAAATAAATAAAATAAAATACCTTCCAGAGTACTCTCGTGGGAAGCCAGCTTAGGAAGCCAGGGGACCAGGAGGCTGTTAGTACTGAACCCACATTCTTTGTCACTATTGAACATAACTCCATCCTGTATTGATCATATTTTAGAACTGGTTGGGATGTCTTAGCAGACACTTAGCAGAGCAAGTCTCTCAAGGCTCAGGCAAGCTGTCCAGTAGTAGATACTGGGTAAGCCCAACCATCATCCCATCATGAAACCAGTCACTTTCACCATCATTTTCTCTGGGAGACCCTATGGGCCTAAAGGGGTACTCCTGGTACTATGTTCTTATTCCCTCTCTCTCTCTCTCAACCTGCCCCAAGGCCAATGGGAAGATACCTTCTTTCTGTCACACATTTGCTGGTGTGTGGTGAATCATGTCCATTCTGTGGTCTTCAATTCTTCCAATATGCAAAATAGTGCCCAAAATAATGAAGGCATATAAGTAAGTGAAAAAGGATCACAAGGCCTATATCATGAGTCCTAGAGCATTTGATACATGATAACAGGATATCACCATGTTTTCAACCACACATTATCTGACTTCAACCACACAGCTGTGGAGGCTCAGACTGGGGAGCTATTTGGAGGTCACAGAGCTGTTGGTGAGTGGGAAAGGGCCAGGACAGCAATGGCCCACAGCCCTTGGAGCATCTGGTGGGGAAGCCAGGACCTCGGCAGCAGCTAGAATGATGCCACTGAAATTGAAAGTCCTGCTTACTGGCTCAAAGCCACTTCCTCCTGGTGAACGAGCTGCCTTCTCACCATCTCAAGTGCTTGAGATGCTTTTGAATCAGCTTTGCGAAATTCTGACCCAGAATCCTCCACTCAAGGAGGCCGTCTGGGACGAAAGCCCAGATTTTCTGAATGCTTTGCCTCTCAAAATCTAAGAGCAGTGAGAGCAAGACACCTGGACCAGCCCTTGAGGATGGAGAATGCAAAATTCAAGATCCTCATGGATATAGCTGGAGAAGAATTGGATCTCCATGACTCAGGCTCTCTTTGGGGTGACAGGGTAGACAAAGATCCCCAGACAGACAGCACCATGTCTAGAGACACGGCAGAGAGGAGCTTTGAGCTGTCTTTTAAGTTCAACCCTCTTTTACTTTTCCCAGATTCTCAGATGTAGACCACTTAAAAATTTCTGGAAGGAGCAGGGGAGCCATGGACTGTTGAGGTAGAGCTTTGCTTCCAGGGGGTTTGGAGTGAGCAAAGGTCTGCCTATAAAGATGAACACCCAGGAATGGGTGAGATGGGGGTGTCCCTGCTGACTCTCTTTCAAAGCAGTTGTGGTTCAAGTAAGGAAGGTGGAAAGCCAAAAATATTCTCTCCACAAATAACCCCCCAACACCTTCCTAAAGCCTATGATGATTTATACCAAGTAAACAGAAAAGAAGACAGATTTCATTAATCTTAATAAATGGGTATTGCCTTGGGAGAGGAAGGGGTTGGTTAAAAAAATAAAAGTGCATCTACTTGTAAGATTGCATTAAACATTAAACTAAGCATAGTCTATTTAAAGTGCTGCTTTCGGATCTAAACTTAAGTAGCGCTGTTAAAACTTGTGGCACCGCAGTGTATCTTGTTCAAAGTTTAATTAGATTTTGGAACTCGCTGCAAATACGCAATTACGCAGTTTTGCTGGAATCTGGACAGCTGGGGGAATTAAAGGAAGAACAGACGCTTCCTCACATGGGGCGGATGAGAGACGAAGGAAGACGGAGTTCAGCAGCACACCCTTCGTTCCCTATTACTATTTCCTAACTATCATGGCTACACACTGAGGTACACTGGCTCAGTGAGAAGCAAAAGCATCTATTTTCTCATCATTGTTTCTCTGTCTGCGAGTTATCTACCCTCTCACCTCTGAAGAGGGCCTGAGTCATGGGGATCCAGTTCTTTTCCAGCTGTGTCCATGAGGATATTGGTTTTTTCAATCTCCATCCTTAATGGAGAGTGAAAACCCTACAACAATCTTCCAGTTAGTTCTCTAGTTATAAGGCCAGGATCAGAGGGTCAAGAAAGCTGCTCAGGGCCTCTCTTCAGGGGTGAAGTCCAGACAGAGATACAGGAACCTGCTCTAGACTCTGCTTCTAAATCATTGGTACTACTGCAAGTGTGTGTGTTTCAAGGGCTTCAGGATTCAATTCAATTACAACTGTTCATACAGTAACCCAACAAAGTGAGCTCAGGGGGCGGGTGGCTCTTTGGGGACTTGCTTTAATGTGTAATGACTGGGTAGAATTGAGTGTAATTAGCTTACAGCATATTGGTAGGTAAATGGGTGTTTCCAAGGCGCTTCAGAGGCCCTGAAAGCAATGTCTTCTCTTCAGCAACTGAAATATTCCTTCCATTCAGCACATTTTCTTAAATGGGCCGACTGGGCTCAGGTTGTTAGAGCCAATGCAAGGGTAACTCCCCAAAGTAAATGGAGAGAACATTTCAGTTACTTGAAAGAAATCAGTGTTAGGCATCTAACATGGTGCTCCACAACATTGCTTTGGACACTTGAAAATCTGTTGAGAGCAAATTTCATGCTGACTCTTCTTACTACAACACTCTTAAAAAAAAAGAAAGTGAAAAAGAGAGGAAAGTAAAGTTTTGCTTGAGGAAATTCTAAATGAGTGGCATTTGCAGTCAGGGCTAAAACACTGTCCACTTTCCCCTCAATTTGCTATAAGTAAAGGCCTATTTATTTACCTCTAACCCCCTGGGGAGATAGATGGGACTCTTACCCGAAGAAACCCAGAAAGGCAGACTGACATCCAGTTTGTGAGAAGCTTTTCCACCACAGACTCTGTGCGTCTCAGCATGAGCTTGGGCTGCATATTACTAGATTGTTCCATCAGGTCCCGGGTCAGCACCTCTAGGATGCTAGTCAGATAGACCAGCTTAGTTTGCAGGGCAATAGTTAAGAAGGATGCAAAGAGACACCTGTTTAAAAACAAAAACAAAACTTGATTATAGGAGCCAAGAAAACCAATGCATTGCTGGCCAAGCAAGGAACGGAGAGATAATGAAAGCATGAAAGTGTGTGAGGTCAGAGATGCATAGAAAGAGAATGGTTATATGGTCATAAAAAGGAGACCTACTAATTTTGAATAAGTTCTTGAATTGAATCACCGTAAGATATGCAGATATAGTGATTGAGTTTCAGTCATATGATGTCCAACACCCTTCACCAGTGCACATTTCCTGCCACCCATGTCTTAATGTCCCTCTGCCCTCACCCCTGCTTTTTCCCCTGCCTGCCTCTATGGCAAACATTTTTCTTCTTTCTCTCTTCTTTTTTTTTCCCTTTTGGCACTATGGTTTGCGATATTGTTAGTGAAGGGGTATCATGCATATCACTTTATCTCCTTTCAACACCCCATCTTGTTCAGAGTGGAGACACTGCTATTTTGAATAACAAGCTCTGAAGATATTGTGCTAAGGGAAACAAATGAAAGACAGATACAATATGGAATTACATGATGGAGAGAGAGGAGAAAGGGTGAAGGTATAAAGGTGGGAAAGATAGGAAGCAGAGAAGAGAGAAGGAGGAGGAAGAGAAAGAGTAAACAAGCTAAAAGGAAGAGATGGGACTAATGGTTACAAGATTAAAGGGCCAGGGGAGGAGAGGTGGAGTGAGGGGGCTCACAAGGTACAGAACTCCTGTAATAAGACAAGGAAGTCCCTGAGAGGGAAAGTACAGACTCCTGCTGTGTAGAAGGTTTGAACATGCCTTTAACAATAGATCCTAAAACTCCTCGTCTTAAAGAAATACATTTCTTGAAGTAAGAGATAAGAATGCTCACTAAACACTGTGAAGATTATTTTTGCAATTTATTGGAGGTCATGGAACCTTAAACAAGTATGTGTATCAATGTTATGTTTTTTTTCTGAAAAATAAAAAGGTATAGACATGACAAAGACATTTAAAAAACTTGAGCTTTGGTTAAGGAGGTTCTATAGCAGGTGTGGCTCCCACTGATAGTAGTTTCCAGGGAAACATAAGGGGCAAAAGGAGCTTTTTTTTTTTTAATGTCTATGCTCTGCTCTTTGTTCTTGAACCATCAAAACACACTCCAACATTAACTTAGGGGCATTTTTTTTTTTTTTTGGTGCTTTCAGCACTTTAGTCTTAATCTAACAAGAAGTGAATGCCTTAAATTTTCAGGGAGTTTTTAAAAATAGAAAATACCACTTCTGCATTCTTGATTCAGAATTCATCTTTTCTTAATGTTGGGGATTTTTCAGGGTGTTTTTTTAGGGGTTTGCATAGATATTTGTATGTTGGGTCTCCAAGATAGAATTAATTTCTCAGTGGTATGATCTGAAATAGAGATACTGTAATGATGTTACATACCCAAATAGGCCCCTGGAGGGCCTGGGAGATGGCTCAATAGGCAGAGCTCACACTATACCTAGGTTTTAGCCTTTGCACTGAGCTGGTATAGCACATAAGTACTACTGAGACTGGCATAAGACAAAACAACTCCAAACTAAAACTCCCAAATCAAAAATAAAAATAAAATCAAAATAAAAACAGATAGCCCCTAAAAGAACAAAAGTTCTCAGAAAACCTAGTTCAGGATGTGGTCTAGAAAACAATAAAGGAATTGGGTTTTACACTCTCCCCTTAATGCCTTTTGAAATAAAAATAAATTGACCAATACCTGTCTTTCACTGAAAAGTTCTTCTGCTTTTCAAGGGTGTGGATGACTGTGACAAGGAAGCTCTTATTACAAATGAGTGCACCCAGTGCTGTGAGACTTTCATTTTTATCATTGGCATCTCTGTTCTAAAAAAATGAAATAATGCATATATCATATATAACAGTGAATATACAGTACAATATTCTAGATAAAATACAAACTCAAAAGTCGGAAAGAAAATCGACCCCCAATGGGTTTTCCAACACAATGAATCATTTCATATCCAATTCATGATCCAAAAAACCCACAATCAAAATTCAAAGTCTTAATGGTGATGATGATGATGATGATGATAATGATGATAACAACACTATGTAAGGCCGTTGTGGGCTATAAATGAAAACTTAGAGACTTACATGCATATCTTCGGTGAAGATGTGTGTGAAGCCACCTGACTGAGAGGAAGGAGATACTTTTATTATTCAAAACATCCAGTGGAAATGAATAGTGTATTTTTCTATAATAATCAAGCCTGTTTTTAATAAAACAGAGACATGATTTGCTAATCTGAAGAGCCCCTGGGCTTATGCTTGCTGCATCTCTGCTAATACAGAATAAATAATTATTCAGTACTCCAGAAAGACCCATGAACTCTGAACACATTTAAGGAGAATGGCCATGGGAGCTGGTCATATGAGTAGCAAAGGCATCTCACACTTTGTAAGCATGACGCAAAAGTGGAAGACATGGACCTCAAAGGGTATGCAAATCTGCAGAGCACAGCTCCAACACTTTACTGTCTAAGAGCAAATATACCATTGTGTTAAAATGGTTCCCTGACTCTAGGCTGAATCAAACCCGCTGTCTGTACCCAGTGCCATACGAGAGGGGTGAGTAGAATCTGGAGTCCATAGACTTGGTTGGCATTAAGGCTGGATGAACTGCAGATCAGTCTTGTCACTCTGGGGGAGAGATTGATTCTCTCTTACCTGCCTTTCTCCTGCTCAGAATGGAGACAAGATACTAGATCCTACTTTGGCCCATTGTGGAAAAAAAAAATGAATGAGTGCAAAGTACTTTTTCTAGGTTTGTAATGAGCCTCATTTTTGTCACTAATTTATGGCAATTGAGACCTTAATGCTATGATCCCAGTGCTTTCTACAAAGTGTTTTGTGCTATACTGTGTAGTTCCTTGAATGTAAACTTTTATACTAGAATTTTCTTTTATCAAAGTCCCCTCTTTCTTATTGGAAATTAGGTGATAAAATTTTAAACACAGATTGGGTCACACTTCTAAGGAGTCTATAGAATTAAAATATAAATTCAGGTTTCTTCTTTCTCTTTTTTTTTTTATAAAAAAACTTTGAGTTATGTGCATGTCTTATTAAATAAAATGTATCTGCATAGAATTTTTGCTTTATAATTTCAAATTTGTTAGGCCCAGCAGAAGATCTCAACCTATTTTGGTCATAATTCACTGCCCTAGTAAGAAAGCAGGGAAATCAGGCCCTGGGTTTGCATTTTTAGTTCCTAATATTTTTTTCTGCTGAACCAACTCTGCATGGGCAGACATTTTAGACAAATTAGGTTTCTGACCTTACAAAGAAAAATGTTGCCCAGACTCCAGGAGTTCTAGCTTGCCTTTTTCTCCTCAAATTTCCTCTTCTAAGAAGTTAAATCCTCTGCTTGCCCTTATTCCTTTCTTAGCAAGACAAAGCAGTGGATAAAATAATGAAGAACCCAGATTTCAAAGTCCCAAACCACCACCTGGCAGAGTTAAGAACCAGTGACTGGTAATCCCTAAAGCTTAGCAAAACTACCATGTCCCCTGGATCTTGCCTATTGTTACCCAGGGGCTCTCACCAAACACTTGAGATAATCTGGCTCTAGATGTATTAGTTTAGGGCCTAATGAACACCATGACATTCTTGGTATAGAAGATATTTCCCATGACATGGTTCTAGTAGGATACCAGTCCCTATTCTTGTTTTTTTTTTTTTTTAGTGGCTATAAAGTCAATGTTAACATGAGTTTCATGAGCTCATGAGTTCATGTATTCTTCATTGTTCAATGTATTCTGGCTTTTCTTGAGTCTTTTCATTTAGTGCCTCTTCTGTCTTCAGGTTTATGGCATTCTTAGTTGCCTCTCAAGATCATACATAATTCTGAGTGAATTCACTCTGGCTTCTTGCAATTCTCTCTTCTTCTAGAAAATGCAGCCCTGTTCTTGGGATACTTTAAAAGACTCAGCTTGCAACCATTTCCTTTGCCTTTATCACTCTCTCTTGCTCTTGATTATTGAATTTAAAAGATAAAAAAAAATATCTTTTTCAGGCCACAGATTCTACTCTTCAGTACTCAAGGGCGATCATTAACTGTAAAAGCCCACACAGTACTCACGTTGATGATTGAGATCTGGGATTTTATTGCTATTAAATTCTTAATGGGGATCTCAGTGAGCTGGCAAGTAGGACCCATGCACCCTGCACAGTCATCCTGATTCAGGGAATTTAACTCCCCTCTCTCGGCAGAGCTCTGCCTTAGAAACAGATCAGTTGGCAAAAAGCAGGGCTTAAGCCTACTCTCTTGGGAATAAGAATAAAACAAACAAACAAACAAAAAAAACCAAGTGCCAGAAAGCTGAAGTCATATTTATAACCTTCACGATTTACAACACCAAGAACTGGACCCCAACTATCTGGTGGTTGTTTTGCAGTGGTTTCCCAGCCTGCAGACACCATATCACTGCTAGAATGACAGAGGTTGGAAATTGCTTACTGCACAGGTTTGATTGTCCCAATACCTTTGGCTTCTATCCAAAGGTAGTTGAGAAACTCCTGGTACCGTGAAAAAAAACTCCTTCAGTCTGGAAAGATTTCTGGCTTTCTAGAAGATTTGAATTTAAGAGGTTTTGCCAGATTCCTGACACCCCCTCCCCCAGGAATCATTAGTGTGTTGCTGACATGGCAGAACTAGGGGGCTGGGAAGTGGAGGTGATGAGAGGAGGGAGATGAATGCACCCCAACGAAGACTTGAGAGGGGAAATGAAGGAGGCCAAGTGAGCTGGTGAGAGAATGGAGGTGTTCGAACAGAAGCAAGATAGAAAACACAAAGGGTTAATAATGTCTCCTCAGAATCCTACCACCAACCAAAGGGTTGATTCAGTCTGTCATTTTCTCCTAAATGAGAATGGTACGGAACTAATCAGCAAGGTCTAGAGCTGAAGAGAGCCAGAAAGGCCCCACATGGGAAAAATGGTAGCTGACCCTCACATTCTCAACCTATCTGGTCTATGCTCTCTTTCTTCCTCCCTCCCTCCCTTCTCCCCCCCCCCCTTCTCTTTCCTCCCTCCCCCCAGTCTCTTGGCTGCGCTGTTCAGGTCCAATTGAGAAGTAATAGTGAATCATCTAGTAGCTGCAATGGAAGTCATGCAGATAAATACAACAAATTGTCCAGCCCACAATTTATTGATTTTTAAATAAACTAGCTCACTTCCCTGTTACAAATTCAGTTCAAAAGTAGTAGTAAAATAAAGCAAAAATAATCACTTTGAACGTCTGTCCCTCCTAGGTTTCTGCTACTGAGCAAGGAGTAATGGCCAGTGACCCATCACTGCTTTATATCCTAATCAATCCAATGAACAATCTTCCTCCTTCCTCCTAGGCTCCAACTGGAGCCCTTATTTTGTACCAAATGCATCTCTCCATCTGCCTAGGAAGCAAACACCAGTTTACCAATTGCAACAAGCGCCTTCATTATTATTCAAGACTCAACCTTAGGAATATGATCAATGCTCTTTTACCTCAGGGAAGAAAGTTCTCAGAGCAAAATGTTTGTAGTCCAGGAAAGGAACTGTTCCAAAACTATCAACCACATCCAATTTATCCATCTGCAGCTCAGCAAAGCCTGCAAAACAGAATCCCAAGAGCAATATTTTAACTCAACAAACAATGGATAAGATCTTCTGCTGTTTTGTCTAACGGGGAGTATGACCTTGGTTTTCATTAAAGAAGAAACAATAGATAATTACTTGGTTGGCTGCAGAGAAGAGCTGAAATAAAACACAAAGCCAGGCCAGACCCTGCTGTTCCGTTGTCTTCTATTATACAAACAGTTCTCATTACACTTGGCACAGCTCCATTCAAGGGCAAAATAAAGAAATATGTAAGTGCTAATAATAATAATTTTTTAAAGGTTTGTTTTCCTACAAATAAAATCTCAGAGCCTACCGTCACGGATCTCTTTCCGGAGCTCGCTCTCCAGAAGCTCCAGCTGCTGGCTCTGTTTGCGACTGAGCTCCTTGGATTTGTACCTGGTCACAACCACTGCCCCTGCGGACACAGGAAAGCATCAGACTTATGAGATACCTTGAAACCTAAAAAGGACAGAATTCAGCTAACCAGGGTCCAGAGCCACAGTACAGCAGGCATGAAGGACTTGGTTTGCATTGAACCCAAGGGTTCAACCCTCAGCTTCCCAGAAAGTCTCCTGATCCTGCTAGGGATAATAATCCCTGAGTGCAGAGTTAGGAGTCAGCCCTGAGCACTGAAGGCTGTGACTCAAAATGAAAAAAACGGGGGTGGAAAAGGATGAATAAAGCCCACTGATGAACTTTTGCAGGAGAGAGAAACAGAGATAGATGGAGACATTTAATAGGTGGGTTTTATATAAATAAAATCCCTAGTCAGAAACCACTCAAAAGGAGAGAATGCTAAGATGCAACAGAAACAAAACCTCACTTATTCTGAAAACTAAATCAAATAACCTTTACTTGTAACCAAAGATCCCAGTTGGCTAAAAAGCAATGAAACAAACACAATTTTCCTATAGCCACAGGACACTTATCTGGTCCTCTCCTTTCTTAAATGTTCTAAATATCCCTGGAGAAATCAAGTTGAACAGAAAATGCAGGAAGAATCCATTGCCACAGCTATATAAGACCAATTTGTGGAGCCAGTGAAAACTCATGGACTAGGAGATGGAAGTTTTGCATGCAAGAGAACCATGTTCCATCCCTAACCCCACATGGTCCCCCAGTCTGAACAAGCCTGGGAGTAACCCTTGAGCACTTCTGGGTGTGGCCCAAAAACATAAAAAAAAAAATCTGCTTGAATAAAATGGATAACAACCCTCAGTGAATCCAAAAACAAATTTGATCTTGTTTTATGCTAGTAAGAAAAAAACTGGCCAGGTTCTGTCCCTAGCTGAATCTCTCTGCCTGGCTTCTTTTTCTACCAAAGTGCCCCTGTCATTATGAGGTGGATCAGGTAAGAAGAACTGTTTAGAGCTATGTGTTTTTGTTTTTGTTTTTGTTTTGTTTTTTTTTTTTTTTTTTGGTTTTTGGGCCATACCTGGCAGTGCTCAGGGGTTACTCCTGACTCTGAGCTCAGAAATCACTTTTGGCAGGCTAGGGGGACTATATCGGATGCCGGGAATTGAACCCAGGTTCAGCCTGGATTGGGCTGCATGCAAGGCAAAATGCCCTATCACTGTGCTGCTATCTCTCAGGCCCTAGACCTAATTTTTTTTTTTCACTCATTGCTGGTCACCCATCATTATCTTGGTTGAAGGCTTTTCCTCGTCCAATAGAAACCTCTTGAGGAGGTTAATGTGCGAGAGAAGAGTAAGTCCAAGACAGCCCCATGGCGCCACTTAACAGGCTCAAAGATCTTATGCATCCCAGTCACTATGCTTGCTTCTCCAGAGACTGGGGACATGGCCCAACCCCCAATTCACAAGACATAAACTTTATCAAAGACTGCCACTCAAGAGGACTAGCCCTGAGTAACCAATGCTCAGTAGCACACAAAGCTGGGAGGGGTGGGCCCCTTCCCTTGAACAACATTGCTGGAGATGGGGGTGAGGGGCTGCCATCCTGGGGAAAGAACAGTGGGGAAGAATGCAGCACCTGCAGATCAGGTGTGCTCTAAGCTTTCATCAAGGCTGTGACTGTGACTGATGGGCTGAAGAGGACACTTAAGCACATGCCCTCCTGAACTCTCTCTAAGAAGGTGCTGAGCAGTTGAAAGGGCTTTGCAGATGCAAATGAGTCAAAAGCTACACAGGCCCGCTGGAGCCCACTTCACCTTAAGGAGCAGAAGTGATTCTTGTCAACAAAGCCCAGGGAGCACTCAAGAGCCTGGAGGGAGGAGGGTGAGCTGAGGCTTCTTGGGAGCCACTAAGTGGCTATGCTGCTCTGCTCCAGTAAAAGTGTTACATTTATAGAGGGGCCATCTCGAAAGTGCAAACCCAGCATTTAGAGTTTCCAAGTCATCTGTTTACTCAGAGCTAACACCAGCCGGAACTTTATTAAAATATCAAGCCCAATTCTGGATTCCAGATATGTAACGGGGTGGACAACTTGAGGAGATGATAAAAACATATTTTCTCAACTTGAGGAGATAATAAAAACATTTTTTTCTTTTTTTTTTTTTTTAATTTCTTTTGAGCCACACCCAGCGGAGCTCAGGGATTACTCCTGGCTCTCTGCTAAGAAATCACTTCTGGGAAGCACGGGGGACCATATGGGATGCTGGGATTCTAACCAACATAGGTCCTGGTCGGCCGCTTGCAAGGCAAATGCCCTACCACTGTGCTATCTCTCCAGCCCGGATAAAAACATTTTTATCAAATGATCGCCCATAGGCAAAACTATTGGGGTCTCTACCAAATAGATACACTCCAGGGCTAGAGAAATAGCACAGTGTTAGGGTGTTTGCCTTGCATGCAGCTGATCCAGGACAAATGGTGGTTCGAATCCTGACATCCCATATGGTCCCTTGAGTCTGCCAGGAGCAATTTCTGAGCACAGAGTCAGAAGTAACCCCTGAGTGCCTCTGGGTGTGACCCAATAAACAAACAAACAAACAAATAAAAATAGATCCATTCCATTCAGTCTAGTTAATTTTATAGAGACTTCCCCTCGAGGGGCTGGAAAATACAGAAGAGAGAGAATCAAGTCTGAATTCATCCTCTCTAGCTCCAGTGGCATGCATAGTTCTTAGCAACACAACAGGAGCTCAGCTGAAAAATAAATGGATAAAGGAAAGGATGGATGAGGAATAACTATAAGGATGCAGACATGAGCCATGAATGAACAGAAAATGCTAGAAAAGGGCTGGAGTAATAGTTCAGTAGTAAAGCATTTGCCTTGCAAGCAGCTGACCCAGGATGGAACCGGGTTTGATTCCCAGCATCCCTGAGCCCACCAGGGGCGATTTCTGAGCACAGAGCCAGGAGTAACCTCTGAGCACCACCAGGTGTGGCCCAAAACAAACAAATAAAAAGAAAACGCTGATGGAAATGAGTTCTTTTTTCCCCTGCCTCTAAGGAAAACAAGAAAATGACATGGGATCTGAATGATAGTATAGCAGGAAAGGGACTTGCCTTACATGTAGCCAACCCTGGTTTTTCTTTTTTTTTTTTTCCTTTTTGGGTCACACCCAGTGATGCTCAGGGGTTACTCCAAGCTATGCACTCAGAAATCACTCCTGACTTGGGGGACCATATGGGATGCCAGGGGATTAATATGTGTCCCCTCCTAGGTTAGCGAGTGCAAGGCAAATGCCCTACCGCTTGGGTCATTGCTCCAATCTTAGCCCTGGTTTTTCGATCTCCAGCACCTCATGTGGTTCCTGAGGCAGCCAGAGTGAGTGTAGAACCAGAAGTAGATACTAAGTACTACCAGCTGTGCCACACCCCCCTCCAAATAAGGACAAGAGAATACAGACCTAAAATGAAAAGTGGTTCATAAGAGTCAACATGGAAATCTGAACTATAATAAGTAAAGGAAAAGAAGTCTTCTAAGTAGGCAGAATCAGGGTAGAAGGTGGTGGGTTTGGAACACTGAATCCACAAGACTCTGTCATGAACTGCTTTGTAAATTACAATGCTTACATTTAAAAAATAAAATAGAAAATGAATGTATCCAATGACTGCAGTTGCAGCGATAACACAGTAGGTAGGGCATTTGCCTTGCATGCGGCCTACGCAGGTTCGATCTCAGCATTCCATATGGTCTCCTGAGTTTGCCAGGAGTCTTGAAAATAAAAAGTCCTGTGCCCTTGTGTCCCTACCCAAATTTAGTTTTGTGAACCAGAGGCCACAGCTCAATGACTGACGGTGAAAATCCAGCAAGCCTGGGGCCGGAGAGATAGCATGGAGGTAAGGCATTTACCTTTCATGCAGAAGGTCATCGGTTCGAATCCCGGCGTCCCATATGGTCCCCCGTGCATGCCAGAAGCAATTTCTGAGCGCGGAGCCAGGAAAAACCCCTGAGCACTGCCGGGTGTGACCCAAAAACCACAAAAAAAAAAAAAAAGAAAAGAAAATCCAGCAAGCCTGACTCTTCCAGGGAGGAGAAGCTGCTACTAAGTTCCATCAGTAAACAGATGTGATGTGAAAAGTGAGATCCAAGGACCCAGATCTTCCAAATTTTTGAAGAAATTTTTCACAAATGTCAATTACCTTATTGGCATTTCTGTCTCTGTCACACCTTGCAGTGCTCAGGATCTATTCTTAGCCTGGGGTTTGGGGGCCACCCTAGTGCTCAGGTGATCATGAGATACCAAGGACAAAATATGGGGCTTCTGCATGCAAAATCTGTGCTCTGGCTTTTAAAGTCATCTTCTAGGTCATGATTCTCTTCATTTTTAATGTTGTTCACTACTTTCAATTTTTTTTAAATGCTTAGTGAGACAAACAAAAATCATTGGCACTGAGATTCAATCAATGAACTACTGCCGTGGGATAAATGTACTCAGAAAAGCCTGGGAGATTCTAATGGCTAAAAGAGAGCATACTAGAATATAGCTTTGCTGAGAAAAGCCTGAGAGAAAAGTCTGGGAGATACTAATGGCTAGAAAAGACCATTCTAGAATATAGTTTTGCTGAGAAAAACAATGGCTATATGGGAGCAGGAGTGAGGGTCAGTTCTTGGTAGTGGTGGGGGAGGCAGGAAGAGATGACCAAGTCCTTTGAGTCCACAATCCCAGAGACATTCTAAGGGAATAAAGCCAATGGGTGTTTGTTATAAGCTCCAAAATATGAAGGGGAAGAAGTGGATTTTTTCTTAAAATCTAATGTACTATCTTTGCAATCCAGCCTTTTATTAACTGTGGGTCCAAAATCAAAATAAATGTTCATAGGGTCTAGGTCACAGCAATAAACTAAGTGTGAGGCTTTGATTTGGACCCCTGGAACTTCTTTACATGTGATCCCTATGAGCCTATTGATTGGGATTTCTGGAGTCACAGTGACTTTGTTACCTCTGAACACCACACCAGTGGGTCAGCAAAGAAAATGAGAGGGTGAGACTTCCAGGGAGCACACCATGAGTGTATATCTCCCTGACCCCACTCTCTGGCAAATGCCACAAGGTGTGCAAACACTGTGTCTAGGTGTATGACCCCCAGTCACAATAACACCAAAAGTGGGGAAAGGAGGCGAGGAGGGGAAAAAAGATGAAGCAGGAAAGTTGCTTGCCTTGCTTGCAGCTGACCTGGGCTCAATTCCAGCACCATAAAGGATCCCCCAGACCCACTAGGAGAAAAGCCCTGAGTAGTACTAGATATTCCCAAAAACAGTCCAAGAAAATGAAAATGCAGCATATGTGTAAAAGTAAGTCCACGAGGTACTCAATAAATATTACGCGTTCCTTGTCCAAAATTCTGATTTGGATTTTACCCAATAAACATTCCTGAATGCTGGGCCTCAATCTGCCTGTTAGAAGCCCCAGGACCCATTGTTTTAATTTGTGGAAATAAGGAAATAGGCACTTACCAAATATGACAATCAGGAGCAGGACAGGCAGCACGATGAGAAAGTACCAGGTTGATGGCATGGCCTCTCGCTCCACATACAGCTCCAAGTTTCCCAGCTTCACCTGCAGGACAGAGTCCATCAGAGCCCCGGAGGAAGACACTTGCCCAGGCTCCCTATTGTTTGGCCCAGACATCAGCACACTATATGGGTCGAAAAGGAGATCTGAGTTGACAGCCCATCTCAGGGGTAGATATTGACAAGTCTTGAGCCAAGTCAGAGCAGTCCCCTGAGGGACAGGGAAATTGCTCAGATGTAGAGCCCCAGTATCCAATGAGTGAAGCTCTGGGCTCCATCCCTCAACAGCAAACAGAGTCAAAGGACCTTCAAGGAGCCTGGGTTCTCAGTTAGGCCAGCTGAGATATGTTGTTGTAGACCTAGAGATTTTATGTATTGCTTTCTTGTTTTTGTTTTGTTTGGGGCCACAACCAGTGGCACTCAGGAGTTACTCTTGGCTATGTGCTCAGAAATTGCTCCTGGCTCAGGGGACCACATGGGATGCCAGGGATCGAACCCAGGTCCGTCTGGGTCAGCCAAGTGCAAGACAAATGCCCTACCATTGCGCTATCACTCCAGCCCCTTTTTTGTTTGTTTTGTTTTGTTTTGTTTTTGGGCCACACCCAGTGTTGCTCAGGGGTTACTCCTGGCTGTCTGCTCAGAAATAACTCCTGGCAGGCACGGGGGACCATATGGGACACCGGAATTCGAACCAACCACCTTTGGTCCTGGATTGGCTGCTTGCAAGGCAAACGCCGCTGTGCTATCTCTCCTGGACCTTGTTTGTTTTGTTTTTTTTTTGTTTTGTTTTGGGGCCATACTTAGTGGCACTCAGGGGTTTCTTTTGGCTCTGCACTCAGAAATTACTCCTGGCAGGATCAGAGGACCATATGGGATGCCAAGGATTGAACCTGGGCTGGCCATGTGCAAGGCAAACACCCTATCTATTGTGCTATCGCTCCAGCTCTATTATATTGCTTTTATGAAAGTTGTGTTAACATGTTGACAATAGCATTAGCATTTGTAATCTTGATGCATACAGTTATACACTTTGCCACTACCAATGTGCCCCCAAATCCTCCCCAGTGACCTCACTTCCAATTTCTAGTCCACCTTATCATTCTTATCATCCCCCCTTTGGTAATCTTAGCTTGGTCATCTAAGGCCAAAGGTTAGTGATCACTTGATAATGCTCATTCTCCTGCTTCATTTTCCATCTAGAATTTTTTGTGCTGAGGACATACTCCTGGCAGTTCTGGGAGACCATTATGTGGAGTTGGGGATCAAACCTTGGTCAGCTTCATTTAAGGCAAACACCTTGAACCCTGTAATGTCTCTCTGTCCCCAGCACCTAGAAATTTTAAAGTTGATTCTCCTCTGTTCTGAGGGTTTTTAGTGGCAGGAGTAGGGTGAGCCCATATTGATAATGACTAAGTATCTCTGACTTTATCTCTTCTGTGTCCGTATTTTCTAGGTAGGCCCATTTTAAATGAAGCTTCCTGGGACAAAAATACAAAACAAACAAACCAAAACACCAGTTTAACAAAGGTTGCTTTAGTGGCATCAGAAAAGGTTTCCAGTTTTGTGTTTGTTAGTTATAAAGGTTTAGAGAACTTGTAATCATGGCTTAATTCAACATTGCTGACATATAAGGACTCAAGCTGGATATGGGGTTTGAACCTTTGTTCTATGTTGCGAAAGGCAGTCAAGTGCATCAGAGATTCTGGACCCACATTCTGGTCCTTTTGCCTGGCTCTCCTCACTGGCTAAAAGACCAACTTCATCCCACTGTTGTCTTCTCCAAAATAGGGTGCTAATGTCCTTTGTCTGAAGGCTGCTCAGAAGGCTTAAGGTGCTGCATGTTGAAATGAGTTGGCTCGTGGAGCTCCAGCTGCAAACTCTCCTGGGGCTTTATAAAGGTATGCCTGAGCCACCATCTACTAGGAGCCAATGCATCTCCTGGAACCTGTAAACCTCTAACCTCTTAAGTCTCCAGCCCCCTTTGCCCCTTTGCTCTTCCCACAATGGTCTCTTTTTATTTCTTTTTGCAGGTGTGTGTGTGTGTGTGTGTGTGTGTGTGTGTGTGTGCGTGTGTGTGTGTGTGCAGGTAATCACTCAAGCTGTGCTTGCTTGCCACTCTGGGCAATAGTTTATTCACTGCAAGGCATGAGGATGCTGTACTGTTCAGGCCCTGAGGTGCTGGGTTTTACCTGGACTACATTGGCAATTATCACATTGGCAATTACCACATTGGCAATGCTTGGGAGTTTCCAGTAATGTCAGTGTAACTTGTGGTACAAGTTTGGGATTAGGGTCAGTCAAATGCAAGGTATGTGTCTTAACCCCTGTATTATCTGTAGGCCCCTCACAATGGCCTTTTATTTGGTTGCTTTATTACACTCAAATACATAGGGCAGGTTTCAGGTTAGGTCCTTAGATGTTGTGGTACCTAAACACTTCAGCCTAGAAGGTGATTCCTGACTCCAGCACCTGTACAAACACCCTCTCTCTTGATAAGGAGATCTTGGTCCAATCACCAACTCCCTCTCATGCTAATTTCTCTCTTCATTTCATTTTCACCCTAACCACTACCACCACTGTCTAAACATGTTTCAGTAACTTCCTCCACTACATGGCTCCATAGTCAAGCTCCCAAAAGACAGGAGTTCAGGTCTGTTTTCTTCCCTGCCACATCCCACTCTGATCAATGATGCTTGGAACTAGCTCACACAGCATTTGTTCTTCTTAATGAACTTCATCAGTGGCAGTTTCACTTTCTGAAGGATCTTGAGCAATTTGGTGGTGGTGAAGGTCCAGCGACTTTGTAGGTGAAAGCCATAAATAGTGATGCTAGTCTAACCATGTGACCCAAGCTACAATAACATTATAAAGAAAAGTCATGGTCCTGATGGGGTTTATGATCATTATTATAATTTGGAAGTCAAATAACTGATTGAAACCCACACTGTTAAGCAAAGGCGAGTTCGGACATGAAATCGGGGAGAGCAGTTTGAACATGAAACTGGAGGGTTAGCTTGGCCATGAAATTGGGAGGTGCAAATTTGGACATGAAACTGAAGAACACAGATTGGACAAAAAAAACTGTTGGGGTTGACCTTCTAGTCTGAGTTGCTTTTTGTGATTAATCTAATTTTTATGACTACAGAATCATAAAGCATATTATTTGGGGAGAAGCCCACACAGTGGTGCTAAAGGGGTTCACTCATATCAACTGGCTAGCTGATTCCATGAGAGGGGAATCTTCCAGTACTGTATACAATGGTGCTTCAAGGCCTCAAAGGCTATATTTAGCAATGATCTTGTGGGGGGGGCATGTGATACCCTAGACAGCACTGGAGGTTCTCACTCCAACTCCTCTTATATCTCACTCTTTACCCAGTAGAGACTAGGCAGAGCCTCATGTAGCCTAAAAATTATGTAAAGGGAAATTTTTCATCTGAAAAGTTTTCTTATCAGTAAGTTCACGTCTCGGGAGATGAGACCTAAATACACTGGTCATGGGCCCCTCAAATGAATTTGGGTATAAAAAGCAGCCATGGTTCATCTGGTGTTCCTCAGACTCTGCTGCTATGTGAGTGCACTGTAGAGGAGTTACCCCCCTCTCCCTTCCCCAACATATGCACACTGTGGGTTTCTGCTAAGAAACCTCCACTTTTGGGAAAAGAATGAAAGCTTGTTCACCAGTGGATCTGGAGATTCTGCTCACAGATGCTACAGTGTAAATATATAGTAGAACAAAAGCCATCAAGATTCATTCGTTTTATAGACAATGATGTATTCAATGCTTTGACTTTAAAATAGACACAGAGATGGGTTTTGCCAGCTATTTTGGACCAGCTTTGCTGGTCTTTAAAGTAAAAAAAATCAGGAAGATCCTTGGAAAATTCTACTTTAATTTTTTGGCTCCAGGATGACCAGACTGTAGGATAAAAACACTAGGTGACTGGAGCTAGAGCAACAACACAGGAGGTAGAGCATTTTCCTTTCATGCAGCTGATCCAGGTTTGATTCCCAGCATCCAATATAATCCCCCGAGACTGGCAGAAAAGATCTCTGAATATAGAGTCAGAAATACCCCTAAGTATTACTGGGTGTGACCCCAAAACAAAAACAAAAAACTACCAGGTGACTTACCCGAACTTTCTTGGAGAGGCACTGGCAATGCTGTTGGCAGTTGTGATGCCTTTGATTTTGGCAGAAGATCGTGGTGAGATCTTGGTTCCTGGTAATATTTTCAAAACTGCAATTCAGCTGCCCATTCTCCCCATGGAAGAGAGTGATTTCAATGTCTTTCTTGGAGATGTTAAAATTGTCATTTTCTTTCTGCAAAGAACATGGTGGCAATGAGAATGTAGATGTGCAGGTGGAAATTCACCATATGTGGGGGCAGTGGGGAGGATTGGGCATCATCAGCTCAGTATTTAGTAAACCTACTTGGATTTTGACTTTCCAGTTCTGTATCCACAGCAGGGTCAACCCGGTAAACCTGTGAAGTTGGGGTCCCTCGAGATACTGCAGGCTTCCACAGTCCAAGAAGGTCTCCTGAACTCTCAGCCTCACCATGACATTTGAACGGACCTTGAAATTCTTTAAGTTGGGAGCTGAAAACCGACAGGAAGTTGCTGTGCAGTGTTCTGATACCTAAAAGAGGAAGGGAGAAGTCCTTAATAACTTCTTTCAGGAATCACTGCTCTGGGATTTAAAGCGGTCTGGCATGGGCCCCCTAAAAAGACTCCTCGCTGAATTCCCGTATCTAGAATGAATGTCCGATGGACTGAGATGTCCCCTGTTCTGAATCATCCAGGCCCAGAGACTTCTAAAGGCCCACAGCTGTTTAATTCTGAGTTCTCCAGTCATTCCCTTCCAGCACAGACTAACATTATTTTAGACAGATCTCATTCCTGCTCATGATTGGCTCAGAACATTTTTATCAAAAACTCACTCTATTCCCTTAATGGGCTACGTGTCTCCTTCTCCTGCTAACCGACCTCCCAAAATTGACTTATTCATAGACAACAGAAATTCCTGCCTAAGAAGCCCTAAGAAACAGGTAAAGACCCACCCAGGATAGTGTGTGCAAAGTGGGTCTATATTAAGGCCTCCTCTGTGTCTGTCTAACTGGTGGAATCCCTTTCAAAAAACACAATTTGCCTAAAATAGTAGTCAATGAGTTCTCTTTGTCTAACCATCTCATTCTCCTAAAAATTTTTTTGCAGCACAAATCTTTGGCCCAGGGGGTTCTGGGTTTAAGCAGCTCCTCTTCCATCAGTATTTAAGCACTAAGTGATCTGGTCAACTAAACTGGCATCCACTTTTGTTCTCACATCTCACATGGATGGGGACAGAGAGATAGTACACTGTGTAAGGTGCTTGCCTTGCTTGCGAGAGTTCAAAGTTTGATCCCTGACACCAACATCTGAGCACTGCCAGAAATTATCCCTAAATGCAGAATCAGGACTAAGTCCTGAGTACCACTGGATGTGACCCCCATGCACAAAAATCCAGAAGTAAATTAAGTGGAGATAGGGAGATGCACAAGGTTGAATGAAACCTAAATGAGATGAGATGAGATGAAATGGGATGAGATGAGATGAGGGCTCATGGAATGCAATGAGGTTTGCACACAGTGATGATGCATTTTCACAGGCCTAAGCAGGGACTGGCAAGCTGCTCACACTCTCACCCTTTCCCGGGGCTGTTAGTACTGCAGAGAGGAGCAAGCAGGGAAGGGGCTGGCAGTAATTGGGGAAGCAAAGGCAGAGAGAAGGGAGCCTGAAACTTCTTCACTCAGTGCCCCATCTGTCTAGAGAAGCAACATGGTGAGTGCTGCTGCTATACCTCAGGTGCACAACACAGTTGATTCTGGTTGTAGCATATTTGAAATCTTTGATGGATACCCAATTATTCACGATTATTCCTACATGCATTTAGATACCACTGGGGCAGTGTCACACCCACTGACAAAGAAACAGGGGCTGGAGCTGTGGTTCTCAGCCTTTCATACAAGCTCACTGGCACCTGAAACCAATATCAGCCGAATGACAAGAATATTTTGTATGGTCAGTTGGGAATTTCTGCTGATAGGCGCTGGTATTCGGGTCTGGGGTTGAAAATCAGAGTGAGAAAAAGGGCAAGATGGTGGCAATAGGTACATGTGCTTCAAGTTTATGGGGCCAAGTCCCAGGGAATTCCTGGATGAGAATGAGGCTTCTGGCCTGTGTGTTCTTGGCAAAACCTTCTTCAGCAGAAATCAGCCATCACAGAAGGAAAAGGCAGTGCAGACCTCACAGAAAACAGAACTGGAGAGGACAATGGGCCTCATCTTTGAAAAAAAGAGCAGAGCATGAGACAGGAGAAAGGTTTCCTGGGCTATCACAAGTGACAATATTGTGTATTGTCTTTCTCAGATGCTCAGAACAACAGAGAGAGCTGGTGAAAAGGGAAAGTTGACAAACTTATCTCTGGGGCAAAGAAACAGCCCAGGGATATGTGCAAGGCCTGTAGTCTAACATTGAGCTTCCTCTTTGGCCTTGAGAAAGGTGTGTTTAAAAAAAAGCAACCAAGGGCTAGAGAGATAGATAGTACAGTGGTTGAGCCCTTTACTTGCATATAGTTAATGCAGGCTTAACCCATGGCATGACAGGCATTCCCCAAAATGCCACAAGCAGTGACCCCTGCGCTCAGAGTCAGGAATAAGCCCTGAGTGGCCCCCAAAGAAAAATAAAACAAACAAAAAAAATCCTACAACTAAGATTCCTAAGGTGAGATATGTTAAGGGAAGAAACTTTCTCTCTTTTTTGGGGGCAGGCACATTTGATGGCATACTTCTGCCTCTATGCTTAGAAATTATTTCTGGCAGGCTCAGGAGACCATACAGGATGCTGGGGTATTTAACACGGGTTGGCTGCATGCAAGGCAAAACTACCAGTTATTGCTCTGGCCCCATTTTTTCTCTTTTGAAATGAAAAATTTACTTTCTCATGTGGGAGTATGAAAAAAGAGGGTGGGCACAAACCAATAGGTGGAGAAAACACAAAGCAAAGGACTAGAATTTAGACAAGAAAAATTCCCTTTCCTTGAGACCCTTTTCAACTCCATTTCTGAATTTCTCGTTCACATTTCAGGCAAGATGATGAGGCCACGAAATCCACTGTCTTTGCCTTCTGGGCATCGAGAATCCCACAGGCTAACACAAAGCAGAAAACACTTCAAGAAAGATGGGGCCAGAGAGATAGCATGGAGGTAAGGCGTTTGCCTTTCATGCAGAAGGTCATTGGTTCAAATTCCGGCATCCCATATGGTCCCCCCAGCATGCCAGGAGTGATTTCTGACTGTGGAGCCAGGAGTAACCCATGAGCACTGCCGGGTGTGACCCAAAAACAAAAAAAAAAAAAAAAAAAAAAAAAAAAAGAAAAGAAAGAAAGATGACAGGGCCACGCTGACGGCATTTTCTTTGTCTTTTTAAATTTCCACATAGGGACCAGCTCCCACATTCTGAAATGCTCTTTTCCTCTTGTTTCCAAGCAATTTCCAACTGCCTTCCCTGGCAATCTTATTTCCTTTCACTCTTCTAAATGAATCCACTCAGGTGCCTCATGGAATCACTCCATGGCAGAGAAGAAGCTTTGAAAGTAGCTGGTCATGAGTTTGCTCCTTGTTTGTCCCACAAGGAGCAAGCACAATATACACTGCTTCGTGGTTTTTGTCTGGCTGCCCTGCCATCTTTGAACCCCACTATCACTATCCATCCTGGCCACATGCACAGCCAGGGGGGCATGGGCCCCATCAATAAGCAGATCATTGCTCTGAGCACCTCTCCAGATGAGACACATGAGCACCAGTGTCAGAGGAGCTCACGATACCCCTTCTGCCAACTTTGGTTTGGGTGCTACACCCCACAATGTTCAGAGGTTATTCCTGACTCTGCATGCAGGAATTACTCCTGGAAGTGCTCAGGGACTGTATGGGATGCTAGGGATTGAATATGGGTCACCCATAGGCAAGGCAAGTACCATCCCAGCAGTATTGCCAACTTTTAAACCCAGTGAAGATGTCTTCTCTTTCTCTCTCTCTTTCTCTTTCTCTCTCTCTTTCTCTCTTTCTTTCTTCCTCTTTTTTCTTTTTCTCTCTCTCCTCCCTCCTTCTCTCTCTCTTCTTTCTTTTTCTTTCTTTCTTTCTTTCTTTTCTCTTTCTTTCTTTCTCTCTTTTTTCTTTTTCTCTCTCTCCCTCCCTCCCTCCTTCTCTCTCTCTTCTTTCTTCTTTCTTTCTTTCTTTCTTTCTTTCTTTCTTCTTTCTTTCTTTCTTTCTTTCTTTCTTTCTTTCTTTCTTTTTTCTTTCTTTCTTTCTTTCTTTCTCTTCTTTCTTTTTTCTTTCTTTTCTTCTTTCCTTTCTTTCTTTCTTTCTTTCTTTCTTCTTTCCTTCCTTCCTTCCTTCCTTCCTTCCTTCCTATCCTTCCTTCCTTCCTTCCTTCCTTCCTCTTTCTTTCTTTCTTTCTTTCTTCTTTCTCTTCTTTTCTTTCTTTCTTTCTTTCTTTCTTTCTTTCTTTCTCCTCCTTCTTTCTTTCCTTTCCCTCCCTCCCTCCCTCCCCCCTCCCTCCCCCCTCCCTCCCTCCCCCCTCCCTTCCTTCCTCCCCTTCCTTCCTTCCTTCCTTCCTCCTTCCTTCCTTCCTTCCTTCCTTCCTTCCTCCTTCCTGTCTTTTTTTTTTGTTTTTGGGTCACACCCGGTGACATTCAGGGGTTACTCCTGGCTATGCACTCAGAAATAGCTCCTGGCTTGGAGGTGCTGTGGCACTAGGATAGAACCCAGGTTCATTCTGGGTCAGCTGCGTGCAAGGCAAATACCTTACCACTGTGATATCACACCAGTCCCAAGATATCTTTTCTCCCTATTGCCTAATTGTCTTTCGTCCATGCTCCCAAAAGAATGCTACAGTCACCATGGAGTGGAACAAGTTTTCCTTGTTTCCTGAGTTTTGACTTGAGAAGGAAAAGCCAGACCCTGGATCATGTGTGCAATGTCTCTGGCCAGCAGAGGCAATTCTGAGAGCAGACCAGGGATCTGCCCTGTCATAGGTACAGGATTTGAAATATACATAGGTGAGTTTGGGACGAGCTCTGAGTGTGCCAAAAATCAGACGTGGGTATGATGAAGCTATACAGGATAATGCAAGAAGGCCCCTAAACCGGAGGCCCCAAAAGGGGCCATTCTCGTGCTGGCTAGTTTTGGCAGGAAGTGAACATCTTGAACTGTCAGAGGTTGCTACTCTCATATCTCTCAACAAAGAATAGAGAAACTAGCAGAGGAATTAGAAATGCTTTGAAAGGGCCAGAGAGATCGGACAGTTGTAGGGCATTTGCTTTTCATGCGGCTGACGTGGGAAGGGACCTGGTTCAATTCCTGGCATCCCATATGGTCCCCCAGCCTGCCAGGGGTGATTTCTGAGTGCAGGCTAGGAGCAACCCCTGAGCACCACTGGGTGTGGCCCAAAAACTAATCAATCTAATAAATAAAATATTTTTATTTTTTTCCCTTTTCTTTTTCATTTTTTTCATTTTTTTTTATTTAAACACTGTGATTGCAAACATGACTGTAGTTGGGTTTTAGTCACAAAAAGAACACCCCTCCTTCACCAGTGCAACATTTCCACCACCAATGCACTCCATATCCCTCCACCCACACCCCTTACCTGTATTTGAGACACATTCTGCTTCTCCCACTCATTAACATTGTCATGGTACTTGTTAGTGTTCTAACTTATAAACAAGTTAGTGTTCCTGGTAATGGATCAACACACACACCAGACGTGTGTGTGTGTGTGTGTGTGTGTGTGTGTGTGTGTGTGTGTGTGTGTGTAAGATAAAATTCAAGAGCAGATGAAAACAGTTGAAAGAAATCAACTGGGCCAGACACAATGCCAAGAGAAAGAAAGAAGGATAGGACCAGACCAGGCCCCTTATTAACCTGTGCATTGAAACTCTCCCTACAGGAGAAAAACAGTGCATTGACTCTTCACTGAAAAGCTCCTCTATTTCACACCTAACTACCTGCAAGGCATTTGCACACACAGTCACAAACACTGTCTCTTTAAAGTTCTTATCACAGATCACACAGGAGGAAACCATACCATAGCAAGTTCTTTCCTCTTCCCTCTGGGCGCCCCACTGCAGACACTCTGTTCATGCTTATTTCTACTGAAACTCAGGTGGTATGTCAGAGGCAACAGGCACAAGTTTATCATATCAAGGCACAGAAATCAAAGACATCTCCCAACAGAGTGTGATGAAAACAAAACCATCCTTGCAAAATGACTATGATTATAGAGCAGCTAAAGACTTACATTTATGTTTCCTTTCACCTCATGGAAAATGATTAAGTTGTCAATTACATCAAAATTTCTGCCCATGATGGTTATATTCTGGCCACCACTGTAAGGAAAGAGGAACAAAAAAGCAGGAATTTTAGAGTAAACACTTGGGCATTTGGCATCTAGGAATTAAGTATGAAGTTATTTGTATTTCGTATTAAGATCAATGATGTTTGAGAGCAACGGAACACATCTTAATTTCGTATGCCTGACAATTTTAGAAGTCATTTAATGATACTGGTTACATATTCATCTATTTTAAGGTAACACAAATTCAGAAAAAGAAGAAAGAAACAGGTTGGATCCTATTTAAATCTTAGGGGGAAAATTGCTGAAATTCTTTGATAGTTTTGAGTTTTGTTGCGCCATGGTGACATATAATCAAATCATCAAAATACCTTGAAAAGGTGCCACTAAATAGAGTTTTCTTTGATTGCTATTTAATCTATATGAAGATGCTTCAATTTAACAATTTTCAAAATCAAATTTCCAGCCTACCTACCAATTATACTTTATTTAGGGAGTGAGGGAACACTCTGGACAGGATAAATGGGAGTGACATTAGGCGTACAAAAAAAGCCCTGCTTGTCAACCATCTAACTCAGGCTTGCTCCTGTCTCTGAAACCAAGTGGAAAGTGTACTCCTGTTTCTCCCCTTCCCCATAGGTGACCCATGTAGCCATCAGTGGCTACAGAAACAACTGACCCCAGCTCTGCTACCCTACGCAATTTATGGGGGTTCCTAGATATTCACGCTGGGTACAGGATTATGAAGTGTTAGCCCCACTGCCTGGCTAAACCCCTGAGAATAGGGCCAGAGAGATAGCATGGAGGTAAAGCGTTTGCCTTTCATGCAGAAGGTCATTGGTTCAAATCCCAGCATCCCATATGGTCCCCTGAGCCTGTCAGGAGCCATTTCTGGGCGTGGAGTCAGGAGGAACCCCTGAGAGCTACCGGGTGTGACCCCAAAACCAAACCAAACCAAAACAAACAAACAACAAAAAAACCCTGAGGACAAGCCAAGGAGGTAGGTGCCAATTTGGACAGGATATGAAAGCCACAAGGGGGAAAGACTAGATCAGTGGTTGGCAAGCTGCGGCTCGAGAGCTACATGTGGCTCTTTACACTTTTTAATGCCGCTCTTCTGTGTGCCAGGTGTCAGGACTCTGCTCCTAGCCTCTGTCAGTGCACGCTCTGTGTGGCTCTCAAAATAAATTTCAATCATGGTTTTGGCGAGATTTGGCTCTGTTGAAAAAAAAAAGGTTGCCCAACACTGCACAAGATGACTTGTCCTGATCTCACCAAAATGAGAACAAATAAACTTGGATGCTCTGTAGACGGCCAGGCTAACTCAGAGCACTGTGACCCAGGAACAACAAAGAGAAAATAGCCAAGCTAACTTAGGGCACCGGGACCCAGGAATAGTGAAGAGGCAGAGGTGACACAGTGACACAGTGACACAGGTTACAGAACGTTATGAAGACTTCCTGCTTTGGAAATTCTATATGTAGAGACTACACTCAGCAATGCTAAGGGCCAAAGAGGGGGTTGATACATAGTGATGGGGGTCAACTTGAGCCAGACTACCTAGAGGTACTTCCTCAATCTCATAAAGTCTTTGATATGAAAGCAAAGTCAAACACAGTGGTAGTTCAAAGCATAGCACTCTGGGGCTGATTGCCTATAAGCCAGGAAAGTCGCTTTCTCCATCTGTAGAAGGCAACCCAGACCATCCCTGCCCAGAGATGTAACAAACTCCTCATGTCACACTGATATTTGAGGGTCATCAACAGGGCAGATTAGTTCCAGGCAGACACCTGGTGTGCTGTAACCCTGGCTTTGGAATTTCTACCTTCTTTATGTGGTGGTCAGAGCCTGAAGAGGGTCACCTCACCCTGAGTGCTGGAGTCCCAAGCCCTGGCAACTCAGAATGTGACTGTGTTCTGTTTCAGGGCCCTTAGAATGCTAGTTAGGGTGATATGAGAGCATTGGGTTACACCTTATTTTACCTAAAACAAAGTTTATCTCTAGTTTCTTTGTATCTGTGTGTTTACAACTTTGTTTCACCCAAAACAAAGATTGTCTTCCTTATAAATCTGGGTGGGTTTACTGTCCCACCCGGGAGTGATCTCTGTACTCAATAAAAACGGTAGTTCTGACTGGGAGCTTCATACTAGGGAGAAGACTGCCAGACTACACGTGTTTCACCCTCTGCCTGGTTTGGATTATTTCATGTGTGACTCATTCATCTGAGCTTGGAAATAAGGTGCAAGGGGGGTCATTTTACATGAGAGTATCAAAAAGGGCCCTCACCCAGTGATGGCTGTTTTCAGAAGAAATTAGGCCCTTGATAAAGCCAGAGAAAGGCCAGTGAAGATGCCGAAAAGGGCAACATCTGAGCCAGGGAGGGAATGCAGAGGGGAACCAACCCAACAGCACCTCAACACTGTTTTTCAGCTTACAAGGGTAAAGTAGCTTGTGCTTTTTTTGTTTTGTTTTGAGCCATCCCTGGCGTTACTTCTGGCTCTGGCTCAGAAATTACTCTGGCAGGCTTCAGGGAACTTATGGGATGCTGGGGATTGAACCCAGATTGGCCACATGCAAGACAAACACCCTCCCTGCTATGTTATCACTCTGGCCCATATCTTGCAGTTCTTTAAATCAATCCTCTTGCATGCTCTGATATGGTCATTCCCCCACACAAATAATCTTATAATAATTATTATTATCTTAAAGTAGTAATTACTTTTCTTTTAAAAGAACAAAGTATTTTTTAATTGATACAGTATTATAGAAATTTGCCTTATGCCATGGGTGGTGAAAAAATATCTTTAGAGTCATATTCCAGACTCTGTGAATTAAATTTCCAGTAGGGGGAGAATTTTTTCCCTTTCTGTTGATTTTTTTTTTTTTTTTTTTTTGGTTTTTGGGCCACACCCGGCGGTGCCCAGAGGTTACTCCTGGCTGTTTGCTCAGAAATAGCTCCTGGCAGGCACCGGGGACCATATGGGACACCGGGATTTGAACCAACCACCTTTGGTCCTGGATCGGCTGCTTGCAAGGCAAACACCGCTGTGCTATCTCTCCGGGCCCCCCTTTCTGTTGATTTAATATAAAATATAAAGTCTAAAATCCACGTATTGGGTGAGGCCTTAGTCGGCATGGCATGGCATGGCACCTATAGGCCCTTTGGCCAATGTGTCTGATGAATGCAGGGTAATGGTGGAGATATGAATTCATAGTCAGTTAAAGTTTCATTGGAGTCAGCCTGTTTTATTCCAAGGCCCTATCTGCCATATGCTTTTCCTCATCTGGCTTCTATGCTAAGCTTTTTCCAAGCAGCTTCTTCTCTGCTGCTTCTCCTCTGGCTCTCTACCTCTTTTTTCCTCCCTTCCTTCCAGCCAGACCCTTTCTCTGTGTGTGTGTGTGTGTGTGTGTGTGTGTGTGTGTGTGTGTGTGTGTGTGTATGTGTGTGTGTGTGTGTGTGTGTGTGTGTGTGTGTCCCTGTAATCCAGGTCTGATTAACATTTCAATAGAAATCTTAGGGCATTGGGGAAAGGGATACCTTATACTTTTCTACCTTGGAGTCATCTGGGAGATTTTATTTGGGCCTTCCTCTCTCTTTCTTTTTTTTTTTTTTTTTTTTTTTTTTTTTTTTTGTTTTTTGGCCACACCCGGCGGCTCAGGGGTTACTCCTGGCTGTCTGCTCAGAAATAGCTCCTGGCAGGCATGGGGGACCATATGGGACACCGGGATTTGAACCAACCACCTTTGGTCCTGGATCGGCTGCTTGCAAGGCAAACACCTCTGTGCTATCTCTCCGGGCCCTTCCTCTCTCTTTCATAGAGAGCATCTTTGAAATGTATATTCTGCTACATCATATGAAGAGTCCCTAATGTTTTCCTAAAGCATAGAAAACTCTCCAGAGACATTTGCATTTCTAGTTTAAGAAATATGGGACTGAGAGATAAGGCACTTTCCTTATACATGGTAGACCTGGATTCAATCCCCAATACCACATGTAATCCCCCAGAGCACATCAGGAGTAACCCCTGGGAGCAGAACCGAAGCATTTCTGGATGTATCCAGAAAAAAAAAAGGAAAGGGGAGGGGAGAGGAAGGGAAGAGAAATATGGAGGAGAGAGAAGGAGAAGGGAGAAAAAAGAAAAAGAGAGTAGTAGTGGGGAGAAGAGAGGAAAGGGGAAGAGAAAGAAGTCTTATTTCATGGATAGAAGTGAGAATAATGACAAGGGCTATGCTTTTATATAAAACACTTCAACAACACAGAATAGGTACTGCAACAAACAAGAATTAAACTGGGAGTTCTTGGCTTCTATGGCAAGGAGTAAGGCAGAATGAGCTGACAAAGTGCATCATAAGCACAGGAACATCCTGCTTATCAGGTAAGCTTGAATTTGTTTGGTTTTGCTTTTTGTTGTTTTTTTTTGTTTTATTTTATTTTAAGGGCCACACCCAAAAGTGCTTACAAGTTACTCCCGGTATTCAGGAATTAACTCCTGGTACTGTTTAGGGGACCATATGGGATTAAAACAGTGTTTGCTGCATGCAAAGCAAGTGACCTACCTGCTGTACTATACCTCCAACCCCCCCCCCTTTTTTAGAAATAAATCCCAAGAAGAATTTGTATATGGTATGTGTACCTTCATTTCTCTTAAGTCCATGGGCTTTATAACTAGAACCTTGCTAACCTATATGAGAGAGAAACAAGAATTTAGAAGTACCTGATCCAGGTGATAGCAGGAAATATATGGGAACAGTGTGGCAGGGCGATGTAAGACAAGTGCCCCACAGATGAGCAGTTGCCACCATCGAACTGGATACAAACATCCTTCATTTCTTTTCGGCTTGATGGGAGAGAGAATTTCATATGGGTATCATTTAGCACATGGCTAACCTGGATCCTAGGAAAGGGTGGAGAGAAATTCAGCAGTGACACTCAGTACAGTTGATTATCCGAGCCGACAGACTGTAAACTTGAACGATAATCCAGGTGCAAGCTGGAGACCAGCTGCAGGCCAGGCAGAAATTAAAGGTCATTGACCAAAGTGACCCGAGGCTTAGTTCTTCTTCTGTGTATGTTGTACATGCAAGAGAGAATTCTATCTTGTCACTTGTATTTCCCTTAGAAGTGGGGGGAGGGGCAGGAGGGAAGCAGCTTTGGAGGATTTGACTCAGTGGCAGCACTCGCCTTGCTTGGGTGAGGCTTTGGGCCTGGGTCCTCAGCACCATTACAGTAAGGAAACAAGTCCCCAAATCACTGTAGAAAGCCAAGCATGAATATTAAGGGATTACTGCTAATATTATTGTGTATGATACTGGTAGTTTTCTGATCTATTAGAGATACATATGAGAGGAAAAAAAAGTTCTCAGATCTGTGATAGGGTTAATAAGTAAGGGAAGGAGACAGAGAACTAGCATAGGTTAAAGTTGTAACCCTATGAGTTGCCTTGCATATAGGGCCTTAGGTGTGTTCCCTGGCCTTCCATAGGGTCTGAGCACTGAACCAGGAGTAAGTCTGAAAACCATGAATGTGGTCCCCCAAAAAAGAAGTTCCCTTCTTCCAGCACTGGGAGGAATAGAAGCCTTCTAGGCAGCTAAAGACACTCATCTCTCCAAAAGCAAAGTCCTTGCCCAGAGTGTGCTGGTCTTGGAATTACTCAAGATGCCACAATGCCTCCCACAATGCTTTCAGACTAGAAGTGGGGTGTGTATGTGTGGTGGAATTGGGGGAAAGACTGCCCTAAGTGCTCCCACACACTCTTCAGGACACTTTGCAAGAGTCAAAGCAAAACCTTCTGCTCTGTTTCCTCCATGACACGCAGCTTCCAACAGATCAATAAAGCACTAGATTGTGTTTGACTGATTCCCAATGCATGAGAATTCATTCCCAAAAATGATGTGATCTTCTATGGGAAATGTGTAAGATGTGTAAGATGACTAGGCTGAATGTCTTTATCCCTCAGGCAGTGGTAACAGGGTCTCAGAAGAAGGCAAACCTTCCAAACCAGCAGAACTCATTAGGTCTCAGATTTAGGATCCCAAAGTCATCATCCTATTCCTAGCACAGCTTCACAAAATTCAGCTTAAAATGGCTGATGATTAAAATTCAAATTTGTTTATGAATTATGGGAGGAGACAGAAATGTGGGTCATTTCACTCCTATTTTTGTATTTTTTTCCCTTCAGAAAAATATTTTTTAATTGGGTGCTTTAAAAATAGCATATTAAAAGATTGTGGAGAACAAGACTACAGGATTCACTGGGCTCTGCTGTTTGCTGCTCACGAACCTGGGCTCAGCAACACAGATGTGGTGACTGAAATGTTATGCACAGAAAGGTCTCTTAGTCATCTAATTTAATAACTGCAGTAGCTCAAGACACACTTGGAATGGGAATGAGCATATCAGGAGGCAGAAGCAGGGTAAAGCTCTGAGACACAGAACTCCATTGCCAGAAAGCCACATGCCTGTGAGTGAACACGCAAGTGTTTGACTTCACAGATTTCACTGCACCCAATGAAAGGCTCTGGTAATACGGTAGTTAGCCAGGAAAATGATACAAAAAGACCTATGTGCATAAACGCTGCCACTCATGTCTACGTGACAATGAGGTGCCTAGGAGAAGAGTGGAAAGTCACCAATGAGTTGTTTTCCCATCCAAATGACAGAAAAGCCACATGTCTTGTATGGAAGGAAAGGAGATGGCAGTAAGACGCAGCAAATGAATTAAAACAGAAAATTCCGTCAATGAGCGTGGCAGGTTCAAATGTGGTGCAAATCTGTTTTAGTGCTTCAAAACCCAAACACGCTCCAGCAGATTGTCCTCCTTGCAGTTCCATCATGAAAACTATCTCAGCTTAGACTTCACAGACATGGAAATATCACTTTACCTCAAATTAGCCCAAATTTATAAAAGCTAACAAGCAGAAAACTCAAATTACCTAATGTGTTGTTATTACTACCACTTCTCTTCTTGGTGGGTAATACATATACAAAGGTGTCATTAAAATACAGTTTCATTGCAAAGAATTAGTTAAGAGGAAAAGAAGTCATAAAAATAATGTTTAAGTGGTACATGGACCAGATATTTGTAAGGGGATGTTTTATTCCTTTTTATATGACTCATGTATGTTTTATTTACTTATTATTCAAACTCAAACATAATCTAATAAAGAGGAAGTCACACACTGAAAAAAACACACCAAAAATTTTCCTTTTTAAGTTTTAAGTAAAATATCAGAAGAATTGCAATATTTTCCCATCAAATCCCAAGGTACTTGTTTTTGTATTTTTTTGGAGTTGTTAATGTTCACTTTAACTTGCTTTCATTAATGAAAACAAATCAAGAACCCAAAGAGACACTATTCCTAAAGTACTGTATATGGGAGTTTTGTGATTGTTGTTAATACAGGGCAGATTTTCTCACAATTAATTTCAAATGCGATGTTTAAATTATTTTATGTGCTGAAATCACTTCAAATATTGAGCCTAATTGGCCCATTTTGGCACAAGAAAATAAGCTGACTATATTAAGATTACCATCCCTGTGCTATGCATTAGCATGAGATTTAGCTTTTAACTACATAACTAAGGATTACATATTACAAATTTTTCAACTCACACATCCTTATCACAAGTACTGGTTCCTTTCAGGATCATTGTGATGTTCGTTGCCTGGGTAAAGTTTGCTCCGGTGACAATCACAGTACTTTTTCCTAAGGTTGATATTTTCTGTGGCTTAATAGACTTAATGTAAAAGACCTATTGGAAATAGAAGATTAAAAACACAAGATCAAAGCTAAGAAATGGCATTGTTCCAAAACAAAATTTTTTGTTTATGTGTGGTAGTTTGAAGAAATCATTAGGAAATTACATTTTGTGAACACAAGCAGACAGTGTTTAATGAAATCAATGAATTCAAGGAAGAGTGTTGAAGATTCATGTCTCTCAATATGTGACAGCATGAGGTCAAACCAATTAGTCTTTGTCTCAAAGACAGTTGAAAATAAAGTGGAAGAGCCTGACATTCTGTCTGAAGAGTGAGATATCATGAATGTCTCAAAAATGCTCCTTGTCTCCAAATCTTGGAGGCTCATAATGAAACAAAAAGAAGGCAGAGACAAGGAGTCCAGTGACCTCGGCCAAAAAACAGACTCTTCATTAAATTAGAATATGTCATTTTGGACCATAGGACCATTAGAGAAAAATTTACTAGATTCAGATCCCCCTTGACCCCAACTTCCAAAATCTACCTTACTTAAGCACACAAACCATTCATTCTCTCCTACCCCAGTTTGAACCCAGGATGACTTCAGGGCCTCCATGGGAGAGAAGTTTCATCCACTCTGGAACTGTTCTAGAAAAATTTATTTCCCCAAAGGTAGAATATTTAGTCCTTGTTTTAGCTAGGCTATATACATGAAATTTATTGCAGGGGGAAGTCCTTCCCCAAAACCAATTCCTCACATCACCTTGTATCACCTGGCATTTGCACCACCAAGGCCAATCATTTCTTCTCTGCATTAGGCAGATTCTTTCTCTTCTTTGGCCTCTAATACAAGCTTTAACAGAACTTTTGTTGTTATGGGGCTACACTGGGTGTGCTCAGAGGTTAAATCTGGCTCTGCACTCAGAAACTATCCCAGGAAGGCTCAGGGGATATAGGATGCTGGGAATTGATCCTGGGTCAGCTGCATGCAAGGCAAATGCTCTATCTACTGTACTATTTCTCTGGCTCTTTTTTTTTTTGGTGGGGGGAGGTCACATCCAGTGGCACTAAAGGAGTTACTCCTGGCCCTGAAATCTCTCCTGGCAGGCATGGAGGATCATATGAGATGCTGGGGATCGAATTCAGGTCGGCCGTTTACAAGGCAAATGCCCTACCCGCTGTGCTATCACTCCACTCCTCTCTAGATCTTTAACAGATTTTTATAAAAAAAAAAGTTTTCTTTAGAATTCTTGGTATCTGGAGACCCATATGATGCAGGAACTTTCTCTATCTGCCATGTCTGATCTAAAAGAAATTATTTTCAAGTCCTTTATTTAATGCCAAGAATTATTCTCCCTTTCAAAGCAAAACAATTCCAATTTTATTCATGTTTCTTCTACCAATGCTACCTATCATTTTCTGGTTCTCTCTTCTGACCATTTCCAACCAGTTTGTATTCTTCTATGATGACCAAAACAGGAAATGGAATTATGACTAATGTAAACTAGAGCAGAACATTTGTACATGAATATATTTTATACTTACACTTTTTATATTTGAAAATAATACTTGGGTTGAAAGACACATCATGTGGAAATCTGGTAAAGAACTAAATGTCGAGTGTACCCACTTACAGAGTCAGGACTAGGCAGAGCTTTGGCCACATCCCATCCTGCCTCTAATCTGCTTCTCTGGTTCTTATGTAGAGGTAACCCTCGTTAAGAGGGGCTTGCTGGACCTCCAGGTTGCCTGTCCTGTTGAGAGAACTATTTTTCTTCCCCTCAGCAAACCCAGGTGCTATATGGTAGCATGGTTCCCATCACTCATGATCAGTATGGATTGGTTTTGTGGATTGAGGAAAATACATTGTCAATGTCATCCTGGCAATGATGTAATGTGACAGGACATTGATTTTGGTGGCAGAATTTATTTTAATCACTTAGCAAAGGACTTTACTCCTGTATTTATAGAATCACAAAGGGCCTGGAAAGGGTCACTTTAATTATTCGGTTACACTTGACTGCATTTTATGGGGGAAATTAACTGCAAGAGGGTACTTGGGATGGGGGATTAGCAAAAACTCCAAGACAAATCCCGCATAAATGTCAAGGGTATTGTATTGCCAAATACAAGGAAAAGGGTATTCTATTGTCAAGGGCATTGTGTTGCTTACTCTTTGCTTTGACATGATGACAGCTAAAAGATCTAGCATTTCTTGAACACTCAACAGTTCCAAGGATGTTGGAGACATATTTGAACACATGATACTAGGCCTGTAGTTGCCCAAATTGGTCTACCACACATTTTTATAAGCTCTTTAAAAAGAAAAGTCAAAAGGAATGATAGTTGGAAATGATCATTCTGGACAATGAACTGGATGCTGAAAGAAGTAAAGTGATATGCATGATACCTCCTTTTCAGTTAACAATATAGCAAACCAGATTCCTTAAAAGAAAAAAATAAAGCAAAAAAGAGAGAGATAAATGGGAGTACAAAAATGATCTGCAATATAGTGTCAGGTAGGAGGGAGGGGCAGAGAAAGATGGGATGGAAACTGGGGGACACTCTATGCTGAAACATAATCATTGAATAACTTTGCTCGCTGCATATTATCTCATGGTGATTCAATAAACATATTAATATACTTTTAAGTCAAAAGGGATAATACTATTACACCATGTGAGACTATTTCTGAAATTCAAATTCTGAAGTCTAGAAGTGAAGTCTTTTTGTGACCATAGTCACCACTGTTCATTTTTCTATTCTGGCTTGGGCTGGGTGTCACATGACAGGGCAGAATAACTGAGATAAATGCTTACAAAGGCCAAAACTTTTTATATCTAGAAAAAGAAGCTGCTGACACCATGGCCTGATAGACACCAATGTCTTCTTAGAAAAGTCAAGACAGACTATTTATTTTGGGGGAGTGAAGTGGGGAAATGCTCTAAGCAGTGCTCAGGAAAGTTTCTTGGCTGAGCTAAGGAAGAGTGCACTGTTGGCATGCTGTGGGGCCCTACCAGGCCCATGTCCAGGGGATGCCTGGGAATGTATTAATGTGTGTGTATGGGGTGATTTCAGGGCTGCATCTGGTCATGTGGGGAGATCGGACTGGTGGGCTCATGGTGCCAGTGATCCCTGTACTATCTCCCAGTCTAGACTCTGCTTTGGTTTGATGTAAACCTCAGTGTAGACTCACATTTCCACTGAGAGTCCACTGAGTGTCCACATTCAGGTCCACTGAAAGTCCCAGGTTTCTTTCCTTTCTAGATTCATTACACACTTCTTATAGACACATTGTCGATATCTAACACAAGTAAATGCTATTTCTCACAGAAGAGGATAAAAATAATAATGAGAACAAGATTCTTAGCCATAGAGTGCTTTCCATTTACTTCTTTTTGGCTGTTGTTGGGGGGGGGGTGGGAGCTGCAAGGGGCCATATGGGGATGAGGATCAAACCAGGGCTTTGCATGTAGAAGGCACAAATTCTAACACTTGAGCTACCTTCCTGTCTTGTAGTATGCTCTTTTCATGACTATAATTACCACTAGGAGGGACACACTATGTCATCTTATTAGCTTCTTTCGCCCACCCATAATAGAGCTGGTCCTGTTGTTTTTAAAGGATTTCAGAATGAAGAGTTTATTAGATTATTTAAAGAAGTTTTTATTAGTCTTCTAGGATGGACTCCTCCAGCCCTGGTCTTTTTCTGAAAGCAGCTACTTCTCTTCTCCTTTCAAAGAGGATCAGATGTGTCGGCTTCTGTTTGCTGGCACCTCTCTTAATCTTATTGAGAGAGTAAAGCTCTGCCCAGAACATATCATTCATCAACAGAGAAAGTATTTGAAGAGGAGAATGGGTACCAACTGAGGGACATCATGTTTGTCTGCAATAACTCCTAGAGATGGGATATTTTCTATTTTTTGCTAAGTATTTTTAATCCAGTACATTAAAAAGGTAGTAAATGTTGTCTCCATAACATTCAAAATTTTAAATTCATTTCTGCCTTTTCATCAAGAGTTCAGTCTGACATGAATTTGTGGGCCACACAAGCTGTCACACTAAAAGGGTTAAATAAAAAAACATAATTGAGTTAAATACAAAGCAACCATTTTTAAGTCCTTGAGAGCTTTCTTGGATTCAATCTATGTCCAAAAATTTCCTTATGGTCAAGCTGAAATTCCCTGTACTGAAGCCCTCACAGATTTGTGTTCCTCTGTAATTAACCTCAAGAGTCAAGTTTCTGTCAGTTACATTTGAAAAAAAAAAATGAATTATTTTTTAGATGGCCACACCATTTATTTAAGTGACTAAACCAATTATTTATTACTATGAGCTTAAAGGACTGAAATGAATGTTTTGTATGTGAGATATTTAGATTCAGTCCCCAAGATCTCTTGGTTTCCTGAGCACTGTTGGGTGTGGACCCCAAATCAATAAAAGAAAAGAAAATATGATTATCTATGCCTGATGACCAGTTTAAATCATCCCCCAGAGTTTGGAGAGATGGCATAGCAGGTAAAACTCTGGTCCTGCAAGCAGCCTACCAGATTCAATTCCTAGGACCACATATGGTGCCATGAGCATTGGCAGAAGTGATCCCTGAGCACATAGCCAGGAGCAAGCCCTGCATAGGGTTGGGTGTGACTCAACAAAATCCCCCCAAAATAAAAATAAAATAAACCATTCCCCATTCCTTATCAGAGATATTTGTAGTCTATCCATTTTTACTTTTAAAAATAAACTCATTATAAATTGTTGAAAATAGCCCAGTCACTACAAAATAATTGTCTTTAAAAAGGCCTAAAAGGACTTCATTGAAGGGTTGTGAGTATATATTTAGTAAAATCTGATGTCAATACAATTCAAATTACCATGACATTTATGAACAATAGCATTCACTGATTAAAAAGAATATTAGAAAGAGGGACTTGAAGAAGCTTAGCTTATTATGACCAAAACTATACTCTATTAATCAATCTGAAAAAAAAGGGAAAGAAAGAAAGAGAGAGAAAGAAAGAAAGAAAGAGAGAGAGAGAAAGAAAGAGAGAGAGAAAGAAAGAGAGAAAGAAGAAAGAAAGAGAGAGAGAAAGAAAGAGAGAGAGAAAGAAAGAGAGAGAAGAAAGAAAGAAAGAAAGAAAGAAAGAAAGAAAGAAAGAAAGAAAGAAAGAAAGTAAGAAAGAAAGAAAGAAAGAAAGAAAGAAAGAAAGAAAGAAAGAAAGAAAGAAAGAAAGAAAGAAAGAAAGAAAGAAAGAAAGAAAAGAGAAAGCAAGCAAGCTATGGAAAAAGCTCTGACGATGGAAAAGCTCTCTGAGGCTTGGACCTGAATCAACACTCAGTAAAATCTCTCTCAGATTTTTACTCATGAAATTAGTTCAAACAAGACTAGATAAAAAGTCACAGGCATTCAAACCCAGCTGGAAATCTGAAACGAAAGGACATAAGAGAGATGAAAGGTAGCACAAGTAATTAAAGGAAAGTATCCTGTAGGGCCCCACAGGGGTGAGTATTTGGTTCAGAATTATTTAACATCTTTATTAATGACTGAGAAGGATGGAAGTAATATATTAATGAAATGTATAAATTGAAGAGAGTGGTTACCAGTCATGGAGATGGTGCAGTATTAAAGAAGGTGAGAAATGGAAAGAAAATAGCAAAATACAGTCCTATGGGGGAAAAATTAGTTAAACTGGAGGAAAAGCATATCCATTTGATGTTCCTCAACCGCTGGATAGCAAGTGTCTTTCATAGGTGGGGTCTTTGGTGCAGACCCCTGAGGCCTAGGGATACAATTTGCTGTGATTCTAGGAATCTCTGAGAGCTTAGATGTACCCCAAGAAAGGGCTGGGAGAGGGAGGCATTGCCCAGGATGTGCAGGGCTCAAAGATCAGGACTTGTTTCTCTGTGTGGGACTTCCCTAGTGATGCTAACATAAGAGTGGTGGCTTTCATGTCTACTCAATAAATCTATCACACAGTCATAGAACATTTCAGGTGCTACTTCTGAGGAAGATCCCCCAGATTCTGTGAGCCGGGAAAGTGGCCCTTGATTCCAGATTCAACCCTAAATCTACCCATGGCCCTGTGTTAGCTGCTTGGTGAGACACCTGCGGTCCAACCTCACATCACCATTTTAAGTGTGTACCACTTTGCAGCCTTGCCTGGTTTCATTCCTCCATATGACTGTGCCCCAACCCACCTCTTTTCTTCTTAAGGCTTCTTTGCAAACATTTCCCCTGCCCAATGCCAGCGCAGGCTAGGGAACTTCCTATCATGTCTGTGACTCTGACTGGCTAGGCCTCAGCAGCCAGATGCCAGGGGAAGCCAATAAGAGCTTCCTTTCATCAGGAATGATTTTGTTCAGCAGCTACATGGTACAACATTTCCTTGTCCTCTCTAGAGGCCAGTATCAATTACTGGTCATCAGAATGCCTAGGTTCAAGTCACTTGCGATTTTGGTTTGTTTGACAAGTTGGTTTTGGGGTGGCATCTAGTAGTGCTTAGGACTTTACTCCTAGCTCTGTACTCAGAGATCATTTCTGGTGGGATTCAGGGAACTATGTGGTACTAGGGACTGAACTTTGGTCAGCTGCATGCAAGGCGAGCACTCTACCCATTGCTCTCTCTAGTCTTCACTACCCACTTGTCTCTCTTACCATCTGCAAATCAAAAATTTCCCCTATGAAATAAAGAAATATTAAATCATTGTGGGCTTAAAATATACTCTGAATTCAGGATCTAGCATAGACTCAATTAATAATAGTTATCATTATTTAATTAGGAACATTCTAGAATTCTTTTAATTCTTTTTGTTGTATGCCCTCAACCACCATACAAATGAATCTTACTTGACTTCAGAATATTGTGAGTTCTGCAAAGTAAGCTCCATGAAGGCACAGATTTTGCTTGTGGGCATAACACCTATTAGGTATCCAATAAGCCCATTTTGGAATGAACAAAGAAACAACTAGAAGTGAATCCAGCACAGAGCTGAGGCTTCTGGAAGCTTCTCAATAAATGTCTGTTCAACTTCATTTCACTTTAAAAGGCAAAGGCCCTGAAAGAGTCCATTTGGAGCCCCCATGGGAAACTAAAACACAATCAGAAGTGATGGAGAAAGTGACGGGGAAGTGCCGGGAAAAGGAGGAACAATTGGAAAGTCAAGTCCTTGGAGGCTCATTGGATGTTTCTGTAAGGTCTGTTACTGTTCAATTGTGAAGACAATGTTTAGAACATTGGGTCCTAGATTCCCAGCACCTTTCCCCAAGAAAAGGAGATTTCTCTCCTTTTAATGCTACTAATACATACCTCACTATGGTGTAGCTTACCAAAGATCACTAATAGCAAAGCTGTAAGGCTCAAACAGCAGCTACCAGGATTGTACCTGGCACATGTTAGACCTCTGGGATTTGATTTGACCCCAGACCATTTGCTTTGAAGGCAGTACTATTCATCAGAGCCTGATGGAGTGTTTTTAACTGCCAGGCACTGGGCTGAAATAAGAAGGAATGACAGTACAAGGCCTTAGGAACAGAGGGGTTTGGGATTCATGTACTTTATGTTAATGTCTTTATCATGCATTTATTATTTATGAACTTAATGTTTAATGCTCTTGAGACAATGGCAAGAGATGGACTCAACTCACTTGTGTCCCTATTTTAGAAACCATAGATAATGGCAATTGCTAGGAGGTTGCTAATATGACTTCAGCAAAAAATCCACCCAAGCTCAGGATCTTGAAGTCCAGAGGTAGTACCTGCACCACTCACATCTCAGGTTCCCAGTGCCTGGCACCTGCAAGGGGTTGGGGATCTATGTGAAGTGGAAAGAAAGCTGAAAGCAGGCAAATGTTTCGAGCTTCATTTCTGAACATATCAACTCACACTGGAAAGCTGCATGGACATATCCACATGATAATGAATGACAGCAGTGGTTCCAATAGAATGAGAAATTGGTATCAACCAAGACAGAGGGTCTGTTCTACATTATGCATTTAAAGAACACATTTCATTACCAACTAGTGTCTTCCTCCAAGAAAAATACTAAAGAAAATTCTGGGTTTGTTTTGTTTTTAGCCTCCTCCTGACCTTGGTTCTTTGAACCACACAGTAGTGTCAAAAGTCAAAAAGGCACAATACAGGAAAACAGGATGCAGTGACCTTCTTTCTTCTTCTTTCTTTGAAATAAAAGAAATTTCAAAATCATTGGCCAGGATCACTGCTCAGCAATAAAAAGGAACCAACATAAAATAACTTGAATGATTTCCCAATGTTGCATTCAAAAAGTCAGTACTGCAGGGGTACAGCTGGATGGCTCCATATCCAAAAAATTCTTGAAGTGATACTATTAGAAAAAGAGAGAACTAGATATCATTAGAAAAAGAAAAACTATGACTGAAACCCAAACACAATCATGTATGTAATTAAGGTGTTTAAATAAATTAAAAAAAAAAAAAAAGAAAAATGCTACTGAAAAAAAAAACACACACACACTTAAGCAAAAAAAAAAAAAAAAAAGAAAAAAAAAAGAAAAGAAAAAGAAAAACTACAGATCAGTAGTTGCAATGGGTCAGAGATAGGAAGTGGGTGAGGCTATGAAAGGGAAACACCGGGGCGCCTTGAGGTGATAGCATTGCTCGGTATCTCAACTGCTGCTGATCTGGCAATATCCTGGTCTGGCTATTGTGTTACAGTTTGCAAGATGTGGCTGCTGGCGGATGTGATAAAGATACATGAGATCTCTGGTTTGTTTCTCATGTAGGGGCCACATCCAGCAGTGATCTCTGGTTTGTTTCTCATGTAGGGGCCATATCCAGAAGTGCTCAGGGTTTAATCCTGGTTCTTCACACAGGGATCACTCATGGTAAGGTTCAATGGGCCAGATAAAGAACCAGGGCAGAACAAGGCAAGGAAAGTGCCCTACCCATTTACTATCTCTTCAGCCTCCTGTCTGATACACAGACAGGTAGGCATTTATGTACAACTGTCTCAAAATTAAGTTTCTCCAAAAATCTTGAAAGGGAAGAACAAAGGTGGAAGATTTATTTTTCTGATTTCAAAACTTATTACAAAGCTGCAGTAATCAGGGACTATAGTGATAGCACAGCAGATAGGGCATTTGCCTTGCTCACAGCTAACATGGGATCGATCCCAAGCATCCCCTATGGTTTTTTAAGCACCACCAGGAATGAGCCCTGAGTACAGAGCCAGGAGTAACCCCTGAGCATTCGTGGGTATGTTCACACACACACACACACACACACACACACACACACAAATACACACACACACACACACAAATACACACATACACACAAAAAAATAGCTGCAGTAATCAAAACTGTGTTGTGAGGAAAAGTCAGTGTTAAGTCAATGGAACTGAACAGATAACCTAGAGGGGAAAAAAACACCTTGCATTTACAGCGAAATGCTTTTCAACAAAGGTTCCTTCCATAATGCTGTGGGAAAGAATCATCTTTGTAGTGAATGGTGCTGGAAAAAGATATAAAAGAACAAAGCAGGCCCTTACCTCACAGCCTATTATACAAAATTAAGTCAAAGTGGGCAAAAGAAACAAATGGAAGCGTTAAAACTTTGATTCTCTTAGAAGAAAACAGAAAATACTCACAACTCGATTTGGTTATGATTTCTGAGACAGGATATTCAAAGCACAGGCATAAAACAAAAAATAAGCTGAGTTTGGACAAAATGAAAAACTTCTGTGTACTGGGGCTGGAGATATTGTTGAAGTGGGAGGTTATATCTATATTTTATTCTCCAAAAAAAGAAAAATCCTGAATGATTTCATTTCTGTGCAAGGTATGTGATAGGCCCGAGTCCTCAACACTCAGAGAACCACTAGATATGTGCTTGGTCGCTGTTGAGAACCATGAGTGATCTCTATTTAAGAAAAAGAATAGAACAAACTTCTGTATCATCAACATAATGAAAAACCAACCTATTAAACTGGTAAAGATATTTACAAATCACATTTTAAAAGAAACTACCATCAAGAAAGCACTCTATCCCACTAACAACTTGAAAATAAGACATCCTAAATTAAAAATATGCAAAGGACTCGAACAGGTATTTTTTCCAAGGTGATAAATAAATGGAGTACGTCCTCATGAAAGGCACAAATACTACATCATTGATTAGGAGAATGCAAAGCAAAGTTATAAAATGAAATATAATTCCATATCCATTTTGGATAGATATTTAAAGTTATTCATACTGGTAAATAAAATTACCAGAGAGATAGTACAGCAGGCAGGGCATATGCCTTGCATGCAGTCAACCTGGATTTTATCCTTGGTACCCCAAGTGTTTCCTGAACCCATCCAGAGAAATGCCATCAAGAGACATTCCTGAGTGCAGAACCAGGAGTAAGCCCTGAGCACAAACAAACAAATTAAAGTAGGACCTAAGAGAAAGTATCAAGGGCAAGGTGCTTGACTTGATATAGCTGACTCGGGTTTGATCGCAGCACTACCAATGGTCCCCTTAGAAGTGACCCTTGAACAGAGATAGACCCAGGAATGAACTCTAAGAATAAGTGGCCCCCAAACCAAAACAAATAAGATAAATTAAAATAAACAGTAGCATGAATATAGAGAAATGAGAGGAGCTGTACACTATTGGTGGGCCTATCAAAAAAGGCAGAGGCCCAAATAAATAAGTTAGTAGTTCATCAAAAAATTAAAAGTGAAATTACCGCATGACTGCACAATCCCAGTTCTAAATAAATAACTAAAATAATAGAAAACAAGACCTTGAAAGGCTATTTCTATGCTCAACATTACTTACAATAAATGTTGGAAAGTGGAAGCAAGCCAGGGTACACTCAGACAAACAGACTGCATATAAGGCATTCAACTTAATGAGGATATACTATGGCATAGAAAGCATCAGTTCTTCCCCACAACCAAAGACAAAACCTGGATACTCCAAACCTCTGCACTATTAAGAAAAGTTTTGCTCCTTGAGATGAGGTATGAACTGGGCACTGGGTGTGTCTGGGAGGAGGGGCACAGGGGAGCTACTGTTGAATGGGGATCATGTTTCAGGTAAAAATCTATCAGCAAATAGATGCTACAATGGTTTCACAAGGATGTGAATATCAAAAAACACAACTAAACTAAATAATTAAAAAAAAACATTGTAAGGATGGAAAGGTTTATGCAAACTGTATTTTACCATGATTTTATAAAAGGGGACACAACAACAGTAAGTTGAACTTTTGCTCCCCCAAATATCTCTGCATCTTGATGCATGCTCTGGTTGCATTTTGTCAACCAAAATGAGCAATGCAGCTCATTGTTTAATAGAAGTCAAACACTTTTAGCAAGTCTTGAGATCCAGACACATCAAGGCATTCTAATGCCTTCACTTAACTTCATAATTCATTTTTATTTACATCCCCTTTGCCTGTTTCTTAATCCGCCTAAAGTTACTATCAACTTTTGGGGGGTGATTCAGAATGTACTAGTTATTGAGCTTGGCACTTGATTTTAAATGATAGCAAAGGGGTAAATTAAAGGCGCAGATTAGCCAGTAAATAGAAAATTGAGCCAAATAAAATGTCATTTTTGATTTTTCTGCTCTTGCTAGACCTGAAAATTAATGAACAACAAGATGCCCCTTTTTCCCTCACCGTACAGTAGATGCTCATTTAACTTGTCAAAGGGATAAAGTCAGGATATATGTACTGTGAGCACCCTTTCTATATTCTGCCTGTACAGTCTCATCCCCTTTCTTTGGAAATATGACTGTTACTTGAGTGTGGTTATTGTTATAAATAAAATAAGAAAAATTTCATGAAAATTATTAAAGCAATCATTTTTGGAAAGTAGAGAAAAATGTCCATGCATTCATGTATTTCAAATAAACTCTTTGTTGGCACTATTAACTGCTGATGCGATCATCTCTACAGAATAGAGAAAACAATCCAGAAAAGAAGTGAGTTGGCATCCTTTGTATACCTCTGCCCCCCCAAAAATGCAATTATTTTATGTGGCTCCAGTTTGCCTCTCCTCAGAGTTGTATGCTGCACTCCCTTGGACCACTCTACTAGCGAGCCACAAAGTCACCTTTACAATTTTACTCCTTCTGGAACATCATTTTTCATAATTACAGAGTTTTAATTTCTTTTATGTGAAAGTGCAGTCTTTGATGCATTGAGCCAATTAAATGAAACTGCTTTTAAAACGAAAGGTAAAAAAAAAAGAGGGGGAATTCTGGTAGAAAGTGAAACAGGGAAATTTTCAAAGATACCTAAAATAGTAGAAGCCATAAAAGTCACAAAGGGGGGTTTCTTCCATTTTCAATAACATATAGGGACTTACCTTTAAGCCCAGGCCGGTCCTGTTATTCTTACTTTCCTTCACTTGTCCTCCTGCTGGGGTCTTCTCCACAGCAGCTGGACAGAACTCCTGAAAGGAAAAACATCCCTTAAACACCCCACCACCACCACTTCAGTGGGCACTTCAGCTTCAAACAAACGCAAAAGGTGAGTGGAAAGGAGATGGTCCCAAACATCTGTTTTTAGCAAAACTCTGTGAGACTTCCCCCTTCCTCCAAACGCCACTTTACCTGGTTCCACTTGTAGTCAGAGGGCTCACATCTGGTGAAGGGGTGGATACACTTTCTCTCACTCTTGCACCAAGCACAGCCCATCCCAGTACAGACAGAGCAACTGGCAACATGGAAAACTGGTGTTAGTCCTTCAGGAGGAAGGGATCATATGAATTGCAGGCTCCCTCAAGGCTGGGGTGTGCAGGCGCTCAGGAGACAACCTTGCCTGACAGGACAGGGTGGGGAGATGGGGGAGCAAACTCAGGCCTCTAAAGCTGGGGCAGTTGGTGTCATGATTTGCATCTGATCCTGGCACTTCTGGGGCTTTTTGGAGCCATCATTGCACCTGCTGGGGTGTTGCCATGGAGACCTGAGGCTGGGGTTACCTGCTGCATTGTCAGCTAACAGGAGCCCACTGAATCTCTCTGCGTCCGTCTGGTGTTGCTATTTGTCTTCTTGCAGTGAATTCCCCACTGGAGACTGCTGGTCCCCCCCACCAAAAGAAAACAAAACAGCATCTCTTTTCCACTAGCAACACCCCTTCTCCCTGGACTATCAGTCCTCTATCTCAAGGAGGAACAATCCCCTGCCAAAGAGGTGCCTAGCTAGAGGAAGGAATGGGGGGTGGGTGGGAAGTAGCTGACATTTTGAAAAGCACTCAGAGAATCAGAATTAAAGAAGGGATGACTGAGATGGAAATCAAGGTTTTCTGTTCTTGAGGAAGGGATGACTTATTTTTCTTTTCTTATGAGACTGCCTCCTTACCCCCTGCCCTGCTTCCTAAATAAATCTATCTTCAAAAAAGGATAAGGAAACAGAGGTTTTATTTCTGACAACCAATTCTATGGAGAGGGAGAGGGACCTGCTTAGGGAGGGGGGGCACTGTTTGCATTTCAGTACTTCTCAGAAAATTCAGCCAAGAACCTTTAAGATAGCTTTTAGGCCCACACAATGAGATCTTTGAATGGAGAGTTTGTCTTCTGAGTGTCCAGAGGTAGGTCTGCCATGTTTGTTCCCTTGTTCATCCCTTAGATATGATGAGGAACCTCAGGGATTTTCTAACTAGTAGCAATGCCCCTTCTCCCTCCTACCCCCAGGAAAGAACTCTCTGGGTACTGAGGGCTGAGATCTGCTTCTTCAAGACTTTCTGGTGGGACCTGAGGCCAGTCTGGCCTTTAAAACTGGGTATGGAGGGACCAGAGAGATAGCATGGAGGTAAGGCGTTTGCCTTTCATGCAGGAGGTCATCGGTTCGAATCCCGGCGTCCCATATGGTTCCCCGTGCCTGCCAGGAACAATTTCTGAGCCTGGAGCCAGGAATAATCCCTGAGCACTGCCGGGTGTGACCCAAAAACCACAAAAAAAAAAAAAAAAAAAAAAAAAAAAAACTGGGTATGGAGGGATCTGCAGATGGACATCACTTTGAATTTCTCTTGAAGCTAGAAAACTTTAATTCTTTTCTCTTTCCACCCCATTTTTTTGTGGGCTACCATGGCTTTTAGTGTCCAGTTTGACATTAGATCCTCTAATGGATCCAGTCTATTTATTAGAAATTACAGAACTCAGGCCCAGTTTACCAGGGCCAGCTCAGAAGAAGAATTTTGGAAACTACCATTGTCGTGGTTGTAAAGTCTGGGTTGCCTCAGTTTCAAGTCTAAATTCAGATTCCCCACAGAAACAATGGGTGCAGGAGGGGCCTGAAGAGCTCCCATTTGCTGCTCCTGTGGTGAGCAGTCATTCACACCACTGAAAGAACTAGAGAATCCTGAATGAGCCAGCTTCCCATTGTTTCCATGGGAACTCCAACTTCATCTCCCACAGCAGATTCAGACATCTGAGGAGCCCATTTCCTCTCCTCAGCATTTCATAAGAGGTGGTGTTAGCTCAGGGCCACCTACTTCTACAGGGCCAAGGAGGAAAGAGATGAACATATTCCTTAGATCAAGCCTTCATCTTCTTCCTCTCCTTGATATGCTTTTGCCTGGTTACTCCATTACATCCTCCCCTCTTTGAGTCAAATTTCCCAAACTATTCTGGGCATAGCAGAAGCCCACCACACCCATCTGCTAAACTTTTAGGGACCCCCTCAGCCTGGCAGGAAGTGTATTTCCCTACTAGTGAAATGACTTAAGAACAGTGGATTGGCATTTAAGCAGCTCCCCATTACTCATGAGGGCTTGAATGAGTTAGCTGAGCTTATGAGCTTCAAGGCTCTCCTCTCTCCTGTTAGACCACACTCCACTAGGCACTTGCGGAAGTCCTGTTCCACAAAAGAATTCTTTTGGAATCAAGGGAGCAGGGCAACAAAATAAATGAAGACCAACGAGAGAATATTTAAATTTCAAATAAAATCTTACTCTCGTATTGATGAGCAGTTGGTGAAGTCAAATCTTTTTGATAAATGCCAAGAACCAAAGGAGAACATCATGTTGACAACTAGAACATCTGGAGTAAAAGGGGAAAACAAAGTCATTTACAGCACATCCCACCAGCACCATGCAAAGCTGTAAACGCAAGAAAGTAAATATTTTTGCTTCATCTGCAGAGAGAAAGAGAGAGAAAATGCATGTGAGAAAAAGAAAAGGTGTGAGAGTGTATGTGAGAATGTGTGTTGAGTGGGGGGGGAGGAAAGAGTATATGTGAGCATGTCTGAAAGTGAGTGTATAGGGTGAAAAAGCTTTATGTGTGTGAGGGAGTGTTTGAGAGTATATGTGTGTGTAAAAGAGAGAGAAAGAGAGAGAGAGAGAGAGAGAGAATGTGTGTGGAAAACGTCCTTATGAATGTGTAGGAGAAAAATTGTGTCTGTGTGAGAGAGAGGGTTTGGGGTGCCAGGTGTTCCATAGCATTTTCATCCGTTTGTAGCTCCCTCCCTCTGGGCTTCTTACAAGAGGCAGTCCAAGTGCACAGCACAAGCCTCCAACATACAAGGGCCCACCTTGAATGTCAAGTCTCCCACGTCTACTCACTAGGAAAAATAGCTATTTTACAGGCCATTTCCATCTCATGCTCTCCCTGGGATCACTGTCTTTTTATAATTGGCCGTGACTTTATAATAAAACAAGTCACTAAGCAAGAAGTGCCTGGCATTTGATATCCAGGATGTTCACAAGAAAATCCTGTATCTTCTGAAAAATCCACACCACCAAGCCCACCCTAACAAACACAAAACGGTCTGTGGTCCAGTAGCTGGCCATGTTCTTCTTGGAATCAAAAGTCACCAAACCCAGGATGAAGACTGTCTTTCTATTTGCAATCCTATCCTCACTTATTCTCCCCAGAGAATAAAGTACAAAGATTAAAAATTACAAATTCAGATCAAAGCAATGGAGTATTCCTCTATCTGTGATGCTCCAACTCCATATCAGAGAGAATGATAATAATATATAGATTTTAAAACCCAAATTTTTCCGTCTTCTGACTCAGCCAGCCTGGAATGGTCCAGGAGCCTGAATAGAGAGAATAGACAATTCTTTAAAAAACAAAACGAAAACAAAGTCTTGGGGCAGAGCAATAGCACAATATGTAAGGTGCTTGCCATATATATGGCACAGATGGGTTCAATCCCCAGCATCTTATATGGTCCCCCCAGCATTGCTAGTAGATTCCCAAGTGCAGGAGTAAGCCCTGACTATTGTTAGGTGTATGACTCTCCCACCCACACCTCAAAAAAAAATCAAAGTCTTTACATGGTCAATAAGAATGTGATCTAATGCTGTTGACACACCTCAATTCCTGACTAAAATGTTTTTAGTAGGAGATCCCTAAAGTCTGAAAGCCCTTAGTAAAAGTAGCTTCTCAGGCCAGGTGACAGTCAGTCATTAGAGCACAGGCCTAGCATGTGCCAGACCTGGGTTTGATTCCAGGCACAATGATCTTCTAATCATTGCCAACTACAGCCTGTAGGTCCTGAGCACTTTGAGGGTGCTCCAGGTATCCTCAGCATCCAAGGACCCAAACAGCATCATATATTTGTAACCTTTAATTAAACTGAAAACTTGGTTTGCCCAGAATCACTGGTGTGGCACCAAGACTCCTAGGCACAAACAGGGAGAATTCATCCACTCACCTCCTGGCCTAAAGTGGGAACTATCCAAAATTATTTCAAAGATGAGGTGGTCTAGGAGACTTGCATCATTTTATCTGCTTATTTGGGCCACACTCAGATGTGCTTAGGGCACATACTCCTGGCTATGCTCAAGAGTGACAACCTGACAGTACTCAGGGGATAGTATGAAATACCAGGGATTTGAACTGGGGCTGGCAGATGTAAGGCAAGTGACTTAATCTCTATAATGTTTCCCAGTCCCTGGTATTATATTTAAATAAGAGCCTTTGAGCACATTGCTTGATGAGTGTTTATACAAGAATCACAAAGACAGTAAGCATCTGGGGACTCAGTGACAAACAAATCCGTAAAAATCTACAGGTGCCTGACAATGATGATGAGCAAATGTTCTTTTCAAAGTATCAGTTATGCACCACAAATGATTGGGAAATGAGAATGTAAGGTCTCTTCTCTAGATTTACTTTTGTTCTGAACGTGAGAAAATACAATAATGACAGCACAGTTAAGGAGGCAATGCATGCTTTGAGTTCTCTACAGCAGCTATGTATCATGATTAGGGTACCTATGTCAGACAAGAGAGTGTTAGCATGAGAAAGACAATTAGGACAAAATCTGGCCAAGCTTGAAGAAAAAGGTGACTTTCTTTCAATGTTTTAAGATGGTTCTATGCCAGACTCAAGTCTGGCAATGGCTGTTAGTTGGCTGAATCAAGAGATTCAGAAAATAAAGAGATTAGGAATGGAGGGTTTTTTGTTTTGTTTTGTTTTGTTTTGTTTTGTTGTTGTTGTTGTTTTATGTCTGCTCCTAATGCACAAGGCAAAGAACAGACAAAAGGTGACTATAATTTATGGAAGCTCTAAAATCAGCCAACTAGCTTTATAAGGTGAACTCAAATACTTTAAAAGCATATTTTATAGGTGCATTTTAATGGCCAAAATTAACTAGAAGCATAACACAAAGCTTGAATAGTGTAGACAACGTAAAGTGGAAAATTAAAAAAAAATTTCTGAGTAATTCAGATCCAAACAGCCACTATGGGCACAGAGGCTAAGAGGCATTGTGAAGTTCTGGCCTGGCATATTTCATTCCCTTTGAGGGACCTGAAATAGACTGAAAGCCAAGTCATATCACAAAATCTAGCTCCATCATTACATTCACTCACTCTGAGTCCTACACCTTTAATTCAACTCTTCTTTTGTCTTTCTTACCTCCAAGTGATTTGTCAGTGATCCATCACTCAACCTTGTCATCCCCCAATCTTCACTGGAACCCACCCACTTCTCTCTAGCCCCATCAGTCTTGACTTACATCCCTGCCACAATGTCCATCTGATCTACTAGGATTCTCATTTCTCTAGCCTGTTCTCTGTTTACAGAATTACTCATTCATTCTTTCACCAAAGTTGATTGTAAATTATCATTCCAGGCCTGCTATGGTATTCATTTTCCACCCCGTTGCTCTGTACCTACCCCTACCCCATTTACCTGAGCCCTCCAGATCTTTTAGCTCTTCAACATCTTTTCTCTCTTGGTCTGACAGATAGATCCTGGCCTAAAACACTCTTCCCAATCTTCTTGATATGGGCCCAACCCTTCCCATCTACCAGAAAGCTCTTTTTAACTGCTCACCCACCTGCCACACACACTCAGAAGCTCTTCTCAAGAGTGTCCTCTGGGATACTACATCCCCTACCTGAGACAATGGCACTTGTTTCTATCTCCAGAGGCTAGGAACTCCACACAGAAGGATCAGGAGATTTGGTCACTGGATTCCCAGCACCCAGTTCTGCACCCTGCACATAGCAGCTGTTAACTGCACACTGCCTGTGTGACTAAATGAATGTGACAAGCTTCAGTGGACCCATTCAGAAATGGGTCCAATCTGTCCTCATCTATCTCACAGGACCATCCCTAGTTCTTTAGATCTCTAAATTCCCTAAATTCTTTGGGAAAGGTCTGCTCTGTATTGTTGCTTTATTTTACTCCCCTTACCCTCCTCAGTGGGGTCCTGTCCTCCAGAGATAAGGGAAAGCAAAAGTTAAGCATGGTCATGAGGAGGGACAGAAGGAACAGGAATCCAAGAGTGGGCTATTCAGAGTCTCTGTCATGAATGGGCTTCCATGGAATCTGTTCTCAGCAAGGTCTCTGGTCTCCTGGCTTTCTCACAGAAACTAAGAAGTACATTTAGTACAGACACCGGAAGTGCACTTACCTTTGTAGATAGGCCTGGTGAGGATACTGCAGGTACAGTTTCCGTGGGGTGGGCTCCTCTCCTTACACAGCTCCCTGCCTGTGTCCATGTTCTTTATTGTGCACTCTGAGTGTCTGGGAGAGAAGTTTCCCACCACAGCCACAGTAGTCTGGGTGTGAAGAAGATATGAGAATCAAACCATCATTTCATGCCTTTTTTTTTACCCATTCTAGAGCCTCACTCCAACTCCCCCTCTGATCTGCCACAGAAGAGAATTTTTGAAGATGGTGATGTCAAGAAAAGATGTTTTACTGGCTATTTGCTTTGCTTTTGTGAAGAAAATAGTCATATTCGCAGACCACAATTCTGCTTGGTGCATGTTTTTCTTATCAATCTTAAGGAGCTCTCTGTGCAATGTAGATAAAAATCCTTATCTATCATATTCCTGACACTTTCTTCTAATCTACTGTTTGTCTTGCAACTTTTGTGTGTGGTACTTTTACTTCATAGGATATATATTTATATAAAATAATTTAATAAAGAATTTTTTATCTTTGTTATTAAGGCTTTTCCAATCTCCAGCTGAAAGACAAATATCAAATTGTTCCACTACCTTGATTGTTTTATTTTTTAAACTTGTATCTTAAATTCATCTGGAAGTTAATCTTATCTATAGTGTGAGATAAGGGAATAACTTAATTTTTATCCAGTTGCTTAATCAGTTATGTCATAGTCACTTACTAAAAGCAAAAACAAAACCCTTCTTTTCCTATTGAACCAAATACCATTTTCACGTATATTAAACTATCATATATCTGAAATCTATTTCCAAATTCTGCTTCATTCCAATTACTATTGATCTACATTTACTTCAATGTCATCAAGTTTTTACTACTGCAACTTTAAATACATTCAATATCTGATAAGGCAAACCTGTCATCATTTATCTTTATTTTCATATCATTTCCTAAACATTACAGTTCTATAAGAACTTGAAAGTCATTTTCTCCAAAGACAGTAAGGAGACTTTGAGCACAAATGAAATAGTTTTGCATTACTTAATACCTGAAACTTGCATTAATGTTAGGATAATTTATTAATGTCTTCATGTTACATTTCCATTTGAAAACACATTTTTTTCTTCCTTTTGTTTCTCTTTAGGGTTCACTTAAAAAGGGAAACTTTAATTTCCCAGGTTTTAATATACTTTGTCATCTCTATTTCTTATTGTAATGTTATTAGAGTGAAGAAGGTAGACTGTGAAATCAGCAATCTTAAACTTAGTTATAGTTTTGTTCATGTCGAGCAGATAATTGAGGGGGTGGGGTGGAGACAGGGGATTAGTATATGTGTGTACAAAAGGGGGCACAGAAAGAAAAGCTTCAGGTTTCTACCAAAGTAGCCCCTCTACCTGCTCCCATCCCTACACCACAATGAATTAACTAAAGAAACAATTCTCCTGGTAAAAACTAAAGTTAAGGGGGCTACCTTGCCAATGGCTGACACTTTCTGCATTGGGTACATGAAAAGTGGGTGGTGGGGGGAGTTGAGCTTCGTGCTTTTGGAAGCCTGGAGTAGAGGAGACAGAAGTAGCTGGGACAGGGTCATAGACCCAGACAGCCTGAAAACTATCTTCCTTTCAAGCTCAGGAGCATCCATCTAGACTTTCACCTGCCAGCTAAGACTCTACCTCTAAAAAGCTGCTAAGTCTGTCTTATTCCTGGAAAATAAATACCTCCAACTTTCTATTTAACAAATATATTTATGGGCCACAGAATCATGTAAGAAGGAGGCAAGTTCACTTTAATTAGACAGAAGTCCCACCACATCCCTGGGACTTGAATCCAACAAGTCCTGCTAGTGAGTTTAGTTCCAAAATAGCTGAACTCACTCATTCTGCTCTGCTTCAACCCAGCATTTACTACCTTGGTCATGTATCTTGGCACAAGATCATATGATTATATCAAATAGTATCATGTATACACTGTCTTAAATTCATTTCACTCTTCAAACATTATAATAAAAGTATCAGATATTTTTTCCAATCCTATTTTCATCATTTTACATTTTACACATTTTCTTTCAGTTCTCACATGCCCATTTTTATATAACTTTGTCACTTCATTCATCTATGTCATAAATATTTATTAAGCCCTTGGGGGTTAAGTAAGGTACTTGTCTTGCTTGCAGCTGACCCATGTTGGATCATTGGCTCCCTCTATGTCCCCTGAACACTGTCAAGTGTGATCCCTGAGTGCAGCATCATGTGTGAGTCCAGAGCACTGCTGGCTATGGACTGAAAATAAACAAAAGAAAAATCAAGCCCTTAGCTGCCAACTACTACACAATTCTTGAGCAAACCCATTACAGTTACTGACCTCCATAAGCTTATAATCTAGTAGAAGTATGGAAAATTCCACCAGACTGAAACTGAAAGGCCACACAGTATTGAGATCATTAAGAAATGATAAAGATCTGACTGGCATATAATACAGTAGAAACTGAAAACATCAACAAATGCAGGTCAGGGTTAGATTCAGGGGTCAGATTTGGAACACAGAGGCTAAATAGATAGAGGGTACAATTTACAAAGGTGGAACCTGTTTAGGGTGGAAAACTCAAGATATCCATTGCATTTGCATGATAATCAAGAGAATATGTCAAATTGACGCTGAGCCTAGCACTTAGGAAAGTAACCTGACATGGATTGATAAAGCAGACATGAACATTTGGTCTAAAGGTAATTGAGTGTACACACTAGGTTATGGACAAATATAGAGATAGAAGAAAGGGAAAGTCAAGATGGAGCCTGGAACAACTTTCATAGGTAGACTGGAGTAAAGGAAGAGAGGCCCAATGAGAGGATGTAACATTGAAGGCAAGTGGGGGAAAGGGCTTCAAAATCTGCCAATAAGCCAAGAAGGGGACTTATTATCTAGTATTGTTTACTAAAAGGGCTCTGTGGATTCACTAATGACTCACCAAAATCAGGGTAGGGGTGAGGCGGAAGAAGTTCAAGTTAGAAGTCAGCCAGTATTTTTCAATTTAGAGGAAGGAGAGGGTAGCTGAAGATTTTCTGCTTTTATTTTGTTGAGTTTTTGTTTTGTTTTTATCACTTTAGGTTTCCTGTAAGTTTTGTTAAATAGTTGAAGACTTGATTTAATAAACCCATCAAAGAAATCTTTGTCAAATGGGATTCTTTCTTGAACTAAGCTTGACCAGGAGGAAAGAAATGAAACCAAGGATCAGATGAGATAGAAAATAGCACAGGAGTAGGGCGTTTGCTTTGCATGTGATCAACCTGGGATGACCAGGGGTTTGTTTCCTTGCATCCTATATGGTCCCCTGAGCCTGCCAGGGTGATTTTTGAGCACAGAGCCAGGAGTAACCCCTGAGCACCACCGGGCGTGGCCCCAAAACAAAAAACAAAAATATGAATGTCAGTTAGCTATCAATGTTCATAGCTATCACTGTCCTTCTGCTTAGAACAGAAAGTCAATATGATTTATTTCATTTAACAACTCCCTTATTGCTCTGCAATTTGCAGGTTTAAAATCCATAAAAGCTCCTACAATAGGATCTGCTCGCTAATAGAGTTTGAGCATTCAAGTTACTCCTTCAGAATTCTAAGTCTAGAATCAGTACTTCAAACAGTCGACTTCTCACAATTTTTGAAATATCTCTCTGAATTGCTTCCCAGAAAAGTTCTACTAGGCCAGAGATGCAGCTCAATGGTAGAACACATGGCCTCACATTAATGAGGCCCTGGGTTCAATCCCCAAAACTATAAGCAATAACAAGGCTGTGCTAATTGGATTTTGCAGATGTCATTTTCACTTTAATTTGCATTTATTTGAGAATTGAAGAAGTTGAATGTATTATCTATGTCCAATAGTCTAACCTTATCTTTGTGGGAATATATAATTTTGCATGCTTATTTCTGGTATATGTATCCTTTTTAATTCCTACTAGTCTTGATTTCTTACAATTAATACTCATCTATTGCAATTGTTGTCCTAAAGTAGGTATAATAGTTATCTATTCTTTTGTGTGTAGATATTTTAAAAAGTAAATCAATATAAAAATATTCTTTTAGTTATTATGTGGCATATTGCCACAGCACTAAAAACTTTATACTTCTAAATGACCTAATTCTCAAGTATATTTTCAGTTAGTGTTTTATAACAGTTTCTTAATTAGTCAAATTATAATTTTATATTTAACATAAAGTATGACTTAAATTGTTTCTATATTGTAAGCCAGTTATTTTGGCACCATTATAAAAATGTTTTATCCTTTTAGCTTTTTCGGTATGGGGCCACATCTGGTCATGCTCAGGGATTACACCTGATTCTGCAGTCAGTAACTATTCTGGTGGTATTTGGGTACTGGCTGTATACAAAGAAAGTACCCTACATGCTGTTCTCTCTCTCTCTCTCTCTCTCTCTCTCTGGCCCCTAAAATAATTTTATTGATTTATTTATTTTATATCTCTGATACTTAAAATTTTCAAACCTATTCTATTTTATTCCATGCATCTGTATGTGATTTTTAAAACAATCAGTGGCTCAATTTTTGCCCTCTTTCAATAATATGTATATAGCCTTTTTTAGTTTCTTTGCCTTTTTATAAAGGTAGAAGTAGTTTGGACCCACACCTAGAGGTGCTCATAGATCCTTCCTGGTTTTGTTCTCATCAGTGACCTCTGTTGGTTCTCCAAGAATCAGATCCAGTGGTAGGGATAGAACCTGAGTTGATTGCAATGCAAGGCACCTTTCCTAATCCTATCCTATCTGTCCTGTCATATTGTCCCTTAATATTCTTTATTTTGGACATTGTTGTTGTGCATTTCATATTATTCAAAGTGAATTTTCTATCAATTTAAAAAGAAACTATTCAAAATATCATTGAGATTGATAAAATATCATGGATTGAGAAAAAAGTGTAATTTTTATAACTTGGCACCAAGAGATATAGTATATGTCTGCAAATGTTAAGATTGCTTCCATATCTTCCATATCTTCTAGAAAGTATCTGCTATGTTTTGTTTTTATTTTTACTAATCATTACGTTTGATTGGTTTTCTGTTGATAAGGTTTTTCTATTATTAAGTATAAATGCCCTCAGTATATCAGAAACCCCAGTGTCCCTCTATTTGCTATTTGAAAGAATTGTTGAATACAAACAAGCTCTAGAGTCCAAAAAATTAACTGGGGGATGCCTTCAGTATGTATCTCTTAGCAATTATTAATTTTAAATACCACTTATATACTTCATTCTAAGTTTAAGCCCGAGTATCCTGTTGTCTTTAATAAATGGGATCTCTAACAGACAGAGACAATTTTACTACCCATTATTGAAGTTATTGGTATTTAAGTGTTTAAAATGTAAACATGGCATTTTACTTTTACTAACCCGAAACTACGTAAATTTTGTAAATATGTTTTGCTTTTGCAAATCTATCACCTCTTAATATTAGAAAATGATGCTTTTTAATTATTCCAATCCAGCATTTCTACACCTTGTTTCTTATATCAGTGCACCTTGAGAGCAACACTGAATCAATGATTAAGAAATTCCTTGTATCACACTCTGATTTATAAAAAGCATGTTTCCAGTGTTTCTCCTTTAGGAACTATGCTTATTATGAGAAATACTTTTATTCCTGTGCCTTTTCTGCATTTATAAACACATATCATTTTTACTGAATATTAAAATATCTTCATTGATAAATGAGTGTAGTTTTACATAATGCAAAAATAGGATCCTGCCATGCATCCTCTCCTGTTCCACATAGACCTCCTCTGTGTGTGAGTATTGCATTTTTTTGTTTTTCATTTCTTGGCCATCCCTTTTCAATGAATGTATTGGATGAGTACATGTATATAGCTTAGTATTTATTCTTTTATGTGGACCACCTCAAATAAGCTTATGGAAATACACACACATATAAACAGAGGGAGAAATCGTTTTTTAATCATATCAGATAATGTAAAATATATGTAAAAATATATTTCTACATCTTGCTGTTTTTTTACTCAATAAAACCCAAGCAAATACTTCCAGGACAATAGGAATCACTATTTCTAACGCTGAATCTACAGAGAATACTAGAGAGGAAGAGGATGTACTATCTTCTTTTTTTGTTTTGTTTTGTTTTGTTTTTGGGTCACACCCTGCAGTGCTCAAGGGTTCCTCCTGGCTCTATGCTCAGAAATTGCTCCTGGCAGGCACGGGGGGCCATATGGGATGCTGGGATTTGAACCATCGTCCTTCTGCATGCAAGGCAAACACCTTACCTCCATGCTATCTCTCTGGCCCTGGGGATGTACTATCTTCTAATTTTTTTCTGCAGAGTTAGTTTCTTAGGGAGAGTGCCTGGCTCACCTGCTTTCTCTTCAACCCTCTGTATCTGACAGTTACTAGGATATTACTAGATCTATAGTTGGCAGTTAGAAAACATTGTGTCTTTTTGATGTGTGTGTGTCTAGAATGAAAGTCAAGGTCTCACATAAACTAGGCATGAGCTCTCCTGCTCATTACATTCCTTGAAGCTAGAAAATATCCTGGAATTAAGTATTATAATTAAGGAAAACCATATATTCCATCTCTATAGGTTGAATTGTTTATTATTTTAAAATAAAGATATAAAATTTTCCAGTAGGTAGATAACATAAGGATAGAAAATATATTTTGAAATAATATGATTAAGAAATGGAATCAGGGGCCCGGAGAGATAGCACAGTGGTGTTTGCCTTGCAAGCAGCCGATCCAGGACCAAAGGTGGTTGGTTCGAATCCCGGTGTCCCATATAGTCCCCGTGCCTGCCAGGAGCTATTTCTGAGCAGACAGCCAGGAGTCACCCCTGAGCACTGCCGGGTGTGGCCCCAAAACAAAACAAACAAACAAACAAAACAAAAAAAAAAACAAAAAAAAGAAATGGAATCAGACAGCTTTCAGCATCATTTCAATTAACAATCCAAAGTCTGTTTCGAAGAACAGCTCAACTCAGATGACTTGGTGTTTACCTCCTTTACCATTAGGGAGCTGGTGAATGGAAAGAGTGAGATAATAGGTGTGTAGAAAGATAGTAAAGGAATAAAGTCACCCACAGTGGGTATGGGGAGAGAAAGAAAATGCCAGTGGTTACTGGGTGGTAAGATTTCAGATTAGGAAGAAATTGTGATGATTTATACCAATAATCTTAAAGATAAGAAACCCAGTTACTTTCTCACTACTTTTTAAGCATTACACTTAAATTTTCAAAATGAGTGGGTTAGATAGAGAATACGAGAGTTAAGGTACTTGACTGGCATGCATCTTACCTGGATTGAGCCCTGGCAACACATATGTTCCCCTGAGCCATACCAGGAGTGATCTCTAAGTCCAGATTCCAGAGTATATCCTGAACAGTGACAGGTACAACCCAAATGCTCCCACATAAGAAATTCAAAATTAATTAAAAAGGGGGCCGAAGAGATAGCATGAAGGTAGGGCATTTGCCTTGCATGCAGAAGGACAGTGGTTTGAGTTCTGGCATCCCATATGGTCCCCTGAGCCTGCCAGGAGTGATTTCTGAGTGTAGAGCCAGGAGTAACCTCTGAGAGCTGCCGGGTGTGACCCAAAAAACAAACAAAAAATTAATTAAAAAGAAGAAATGGCTTGCATAATCCTAACTACATACCAGAGTCTTGTGTATACTTAAGGATTGTATATTTTCTATCATTCTCTTTTCATGATGAAATTCTGCTCCTTTTCTAATTTTTGGGCTCTACTAAGCAAAGTTCAGGGCTTATTCTTGTCTCTGTGCTCAGGGATCAAATCTGGTGGAACTCAGGGAAACCTATCTAATGCTGGGATAGAGAACCTGCATAGCTGTATGCAAGGCAAGAACCCTACCTACTGTACTTTATCTGCCCAGATGTTTTTAGATTAAGAAAAATAAGAATTTGATGCTCAGATGCCTAACATCATTATGACAATGATAGTTGGAAATGATCACTCTGAACAAGAATTGGTTGTGGAAAGGAGATAAAATGATAGGCATGATACCCCTTCAGTAACAATATTGCAAATCATAGTATTTAAAAGGAGAAAAAGGAGAGAGACGGGGGTGGGAGGGAGGAAAAATGTCTGGCCAAGAGGCAGGCAGAGGTGAGGAAGGGAGGGAAACCAGGAACATTGGTGACAGGAAATGTGCACTGGCGAAGGGTGTCCTACATTGTACGACTAAAACTCAATCTGTGTATATGTTATACATTGTATGACTGAAAATCAATTTGTATCTGTGAAAAAATAAACATTTGTATTATATAACCTTGCTAATCATGGTGTTTAAAACTCATTATTAAAAAAAACTTTTTGCACAGAACATCTTCACTTTGACAAAGGGCTAGATTTAGTTTGTATACAGGGTGTGCATTTTATTTTATTTATTTATTTTTTTAGGGTGTGCATTGTAAACCTACCCCCTACAAGCCAACTTAAAGTGATAATAGCTAAATAAGTTTAAATTCATGAGTCCTGGTCAGTGATGACTTGAAAGTCTGATTCTTGTATTATTTATCACTCATTAAATGCTCTGGCTCTCCTTTATTAAATGTTAAATCATCCTAAGTGGTATAGTTCTTGCTATTTGAAATGGCAAAGTGTAAGGGAAAAGAGAAAGTGGCCCATTTCCTTGTAAATGTGGCATTCAAATAAAACAGAGCAAGCTCAACAGACAGGTCAACTGGCTGCTGATGGGGCGTCTGTACAATTATTCATAATACAAGAGCCATAATTAGAAGGAAAATGTCTCCTTATGGCACCACTGAGACCGCTAAGCAGAAAATCCATTTTCCCACAGGGCATAGTTGGTGCGTAAATCCAAAAATATTTGAATATGCTCATTGTCGATGCTTTCTCTCCCAGTGTCAAGGCTCATGTGCTGCTAATGAGGGCCCTGCCCTAGAAAGAACCCCCCCAACTTTCCAGTAGGCACCAGTGACAACAAGCTCTGATCCCTAACAATATTACTTGAAGTCCTGCTCCTGGGATAGCCATCAGGAAAAGTCTGGGCACATTAAGGAAACAAAATTCTATACTTGTGGCACACTGAAAAAATCTTGTTAAGCACAAGTCTGCATTTGTTTTTTTCTATTTTGGGGAGTAAGGGATCAGTATAACCAGTGATACTCAGTGTTTACTATTGACTCTGTGTTCAGAGATAACTCCTGGTATGCTAGGGACCATAAGGAGCACTGGAGCTCAAACCTAAGTAAGTCATAGGCTAGGAAAGCACCCTGATCCCTGCGCTATCTCTCTGGCCCTATATTTTTCATCAATGTTTGTGTACTATATTAAAATACCTCTCCCTTCCTTCCTTTCCTCCCTCCCTCCCTCCCTCCCTCCCTCCCTCCCTCCCTCCCTCCCTTCCTTCCTTCCCTTCCTTCCTTTCTTCCCTTCCTTCCTTCCTTTCCTCCCCTTCCCTTCCTTCCTTCCCTCCCTCCCTCCCTTCTTCCCTCCTTCCTTCCCTTCTTCCCTCCCTCCCTCCTTTCCTTCCTTCCTTCCTTCCTCCCTCCCTCCCTCTTTTCCTCCTTTCCTCCCTCCCTCCCTCCCTTCTTTCCTTCCTTCCTTCCTTCCTTCCTTCCTTCCTTCCTTCCTTCCTTCCTTCCTCCCTCCCTTCCTTCCTCCCTTCCTTCCTCCTTCCCTCCCTCCCTCCCTTCCTTCTTTCTTCCCTCCCTTCCTTCTTTCTTTCCTTCCTTCCTTCTTTCTTCCCTCCCTCCCTCCCTTCCTTCTCTCTTTCCTTCCTTCCTTCCTTCCTCCCCTCCCTTCCTTCCTCCCTCCCTTCCTTCCTTCCTTCCTCCCCTCCCTTCCTTCCTCCCTCCCTCCCCTCCTTCCTTCCTTCCTTCCTTCCTTCCTTCCTTCCTTCCTCCCTTCCTTCCTTCCTCCCTTCTTCCTTCCTTCCTTCCTTCCTTCCTCCCTTCTTCCTTCCTTCCTTCCTTCCTTCCTTCCTTCCTTCCTTCCTTCCTTCCTTCCTTCCTTCCTTCCTTCCTTCCTTCCTTCCTTCCTCCCTTCTTCCTTCTTTCCTTTCCTCCCTCCTTCCTTCCTTCCTTCCTCCCTTCCTATTTTACACCTATTTATATTCAGGAGATACAGTTGGCTCTGTGTTTGAAGGTAACTCCTAGTGATGCTCAGAGAACCATGGAGTATGTTAGGGCTTGGAGTGGGGTCAGATATATGCAAGGCATATGCTTTAACCCCTATACTAGCCCATACTATGTCCCTAGTAAACTTTCTTTAAATTCATCAATTAGGGGCCGGGAAGGTGGCGCTAGAGGTAAGGTGTCTGCCTTGCAAGCACTAGCCAAGGAAGGACCGCAGTTCAATCCCCCGGCGTCCCAAGCCAGGAGCGATTTCTGAGCGCATAGCCAGGAGTAACCCCTGAGCATCAAAAGGTTGTGGCCCCAAAAAACACCAATAAATAAATAAATAAATTCATCAATTATAGTCATCTTTGGTTTAGAAAACAGCAGAGTTCATGAGGGAAGGTACGATACATCTTCCTGTTCTCTGCTACATCCCAACACCTGTCAAAGTTTGCAGTAGTATCTGGTTAGGTACTGACTATGGGCCCACATTTTAAATAAATAACTAGTAAGTCTAAGTTAGGGGTTGGAGTGATAGTATAGTGAGTGGGTAGGGCATTTGCCTAACATGTGGCCCAACCCATATTTGATCCCTAGCACCCCATTTAGTTCCCTGAACCCATGAGTAATCCCTCAATACAGATCTAGAAGTGAGCTCTGAGCTCCATAAGGTATGGCCCAGAAAACAAAAGCTAAGTTATTTGCTCACTACTATTTTACTCAGAGAAGGAAGTTCCCATTTATAGTGATAACAGGCAACACAACAGAGAGAAATAAAAATAGTTTACTTTACCTTATCTCTATTTTTTCGAAATAGGTGAATTTGAGGGCATGCTTTAGATCCTGATGAGATATCCAGCCAGTTTTCTGAATTATCTGAATGGACACAATCTTCTTTAAAAGTACACCTATTAAAAAATAGGTAACAAAACAGTCAAGTATTACTTTAAACATTCTCATATTTAACTTTATACAAAATGCCAGACTGTATTGTGGAGTACTGATCTTGAGTGAAAATCAGAACATGATGCTACAACTACAGAAAGCAACAAGAATAGAGCAGAGTGGGGCTTTTCCTGTCATGTCTAAAAGCAGAGAACAAATGTAGACAACATGTTGAACTTAGACTCCTGAACCATCCTTCAAGATGACAACATCAACAACATCCCAAGCACACCCTCACAAGGATCTCCAAACTACAGAGCTGCTTTTGAGAAGAAACTAGCTGAGCACCGAACAAGAAAATGTTCATTTACTGTGTAAATTTGGAGGTGTGTGATTTATTCCCCAATCTTGTAGTATTCTTTCAAAAGCCACTATTTTGTGTTTTTCAGCATGCTAATAAATAAGTGTTTCAAGGTCAAAATCTTCTCCAGAACTTGATATGACATTCCATATAACCAACTGCTACATATAAAATTATATCAAAAGATATCAAGGAAATACTTTTCAGGGCCAAGGCAGAGAGCTCAGAAGAAGCCCCTAAGAAAGCTTGTGCTGTGGCCAGGATCAACTATTTGATAAACATGATCCAAAGCTGAGAGGAGAGATTGTTGGTTTGCTAAATGTCCTGTTCAGTCTAAGTCACAGTAACTCAGGAACTCTTGCTTCTTCAGAAGAGCAGCTCACTCTACCAAACAAACATCAGCACCATATTGTTTTCAAATGCTGTTGCCTTCATGGATATTCTAATAGCTATAGATACTGAAGGTGTTTTGACAAAGAAAGAACCAAACAACTTTGATATCTATAGCTCCTAAAGGCCCAAGTCTGGTAGCAAGGGATGAGAGTGAAACAGTGACACTGAGTTTTTGAAAATTCATAAATTTGAATTCAATTTGAATTTGAATCATGAGCTTGAAAAGCAACCAAATGATAAGTCATCTCAGCTGTGGGGAGTCCCTGAGAGGATCTGAGTGGAAAGCAGTGTGGGCCAAGTCTACATTTGACTTCATAAGCATTTAGTTCTTCTTTTTTCTCTTTTTATGTCTTAAGAGTTTAGGTCCCATGGCTTTGCCTTTGAGCTCTGTGCATATTTGCATATGACAAAAATAGAACAGGAAGCCTTGAGTTTCATGAAACCTCAGCCCCAAGCACAGGCCTGTCATCATGTCATTGTATGACATTTGGAGGAACCTACTAACCATGAGCATTTCAGTGTCCAAACTCCCCTCACATCTGTGTCAGTTCCTTCTCTAACATCACAACCCAGGGACTTCCCATCATTAATTCTCCAAAGCCATAAATTTAGCTGATCCTTTATGGCTAGCTTGTCCATCACGAACATTAGGTTTGAATTCAACTGCCATGTTATGTAAGGGAGAATTTGCAGTGGAGATAGAAATCTGAGAGGTGGAAAAACAGACAATGAGAGAGGCTGGTGTCTTTTTTTCTTTCAAAGAAATGATTGTCAAACACTGCCTGCATCTCCTGGCTACTCCCGTCTGTCTGTATAGGCACTTTCTTTGCCTATCAGAAGATAAAAGGAGAAAGGAGAGGTAAACACACACACACACACACACAGAGACACTTAGACACACAGACAGACAGAGAAAGAGAGATAGAGAACAGAGAGTGTGCAGCACTTCTACAGAGATTGGCACACAAATATTTTGTAGGCTCTTAATGCTGCCTGGGAGTCAAGGCCGAAGGCTGCCAAAAAAACAAGTGTAAAATATTTCATACAAATAGTGCTACAATTTGCCAATTTGTAGGCAGCAAAGAGTAGTGCCACTGAGTTATCACTCCCTTTTCTGAACGCCTATAGTATTTTTTGTCAGAACCACACTTTTTTGTATTTAATCATATGCCGCCTTGATTTACATCTTAACTGTTTCATCTATCTATGTCATTTCTCCCCAAGCAAGCTCTAAACCCCTCACAGGAAGGGTGAACGTCTTTAATATTTCTTCAGCAAATCCTTTTGTGTCAGGCAGCATGATATGCATATATGAAAGTTTCAATAAATATTTTTGAATGAATGGAGAAATGTGAAATCTCTGTGGTCATTTTGGCTGGTGATGCTTTTTTCTAGAATTTCTTATGATTGATATCTGACTTCTACTTATAACAAGAGTCTTTAAAAAAATAAGAAAAAATTCAAATCTGGGGCCAGAGTGATAGTACAGAGGATAGGGGCTTACTTGCCTTGCAAATGGCTGAATGAAGCTGAATCCCTGGCACCATATATGGTTCCCCAATCTCTACAAGGAGTAATTCTGGAGCACAGAGCCAGGAGTAAGTCTTGAGCACAGTTGGGTGTGGCCCAAACCTCACCTCCCTGAAATTCCAAATCTAGGGTCAAATTTAGGGAACAAATGAGGAGCCAAGTTTTTCAGCTGACCTTTGAGATCAAAAACAAAATACATGTAGACCTTCGTTTTCTGTTTTATGCAAGGTTTAAAAAAAAAAAAACAATCTAGTCCCACAGAACTAAAAATACAGTTCATGTTTATAATGTACCTTTAAAATTCCTAAACTCTTATTTCTTGCTTCTCACCATTAAAAAAAATTTAAAAATTAAAAAGCAAACTGTGACACCAAGAATGTATAGCCAGATGGTCAATCGACAACAGTATCTTATTACATCTCCAATATTGCAGCTTATAAATTTTTCTAACAGCACATTCCCCACAAAAAAAGAGGAGATCTTACAGCTCTCAAAACCAGTCTCTTTGAAATATTCTTTTTTTGAAAGTTATCACTCTTATGTATCAATAGCAACAATACTCAAAGTCTTTTATAAAACTTCAGCCATTACCCAAATCTCCAGTTAAGTAAGACTTTCAATGAGGCTGATCCTCTCTCGGACAAACTAGAATGATTTAACTGGCTTTGTTTCAATTTCTTCAGGCCCCCATAGAGGAAAATTGGACTCAGATTAGAAAGAACACATTCTGGAGAAAATGGCAGAGATACATCATCTGTGAATGATGATCTGATTTTGGTTCACCTTTTACAGAGACTCTACCCAATATCCCAACACTCTTGATCAAGCATTTGATTTTTCCCATCCTTACTTCCGCTAAATCGAATACCTACAAAAGGCCTATATATGGACACTTGCCCATTTGCCAGTTAGAAAACCAAACCAACTCAGATGGAAAGGAAAGATTAAAAAAACAAACAAACATGCCAAAGCTAATTCAAATAAATTTTTTGTAAACAACTTCATGGATACAACTATCAAAGACAGCTTGTTCTTCTCAGTCCACTATAAAATCTGCCACAACAGCTTAATCTATCTAAAATAATGAGGTTTGATATTGTCACTTGACTAAGGGCATGCATCACCCCTCTCTGACCCACACCTCATAAAAAGGCACCTTCAAAACACCTACCTTGGCCCTGACTCAGAAACTGCAAAGTCCACAGTAAAGACTCTTGTTCCTTAGTCTGCTGTTTGGAATTCAGAAATTATTATTATGCAGGAAACTGTCTTGCTGAGTTAGTAGAAATCAATGTAAATCTAATATCACCAAGTAATGGCCCTTAACATATACATGCATGTATGCGTGCGCACAGACACACACACACACAGACCCTTGGAAGGTGTATGGCCCCAAGTCAGGCACTGCCCTTATAGTCTCCCTTTTTAGTCTTCTACAGGGTCCCACAGGCCAAGTGGCAAGTCTAGCTTCAGAGACATATCTTTGGCCACTGAGCTGCATGACCTTCAGATGCCCCATTCCTCATTCATGATTAAGTGATTAAGGTTTTTAGGTTACTCCTGGTGGTTCTCAGAAGCTATTACTGGTTCTATGCTCAATAGTGACTTCTGACAGTGCTCAGTGGGGACCTTTTGGTACCAGGTCTTGAACTGGGATTGGATCACATGTGCCTTATCCTTGTGAGATCTCTTCAGCTCCCTGACTATCTCATAAGAAATATTCACAGATAAAGATATTTGGACTTACTATGGCCTCTACAAGGACTGGGCCAGGAAGCAGTGACAGGGCTGGCAACCCTAGGAGGGGAAGAGAGAGGCAGAGATTCTAGGATGATGAGAGTCACAAGGATTTAGGAGGGAGACTCCTAAATAGGAGTCAGAGATGGGGATTCAGAGAAGCCTGTGACCCTTATCCATCATTAATCCTGAATACTTACCGTATATACTCGAGTATAAGCTGATGCCACCCCCCCCCCGATTTTACCCTAAAGACTGGGAAAACTTAGTGATTCTAGTATAAGCCAAGGTGGAAAATAAAACAGCCACTGGCAAATTTCAAAAATAAAAATATATACCCAAAACAATTACAATAATCGAGGAATCTGTAGGTTAAATGTTTTTCAATATTTATTACTAAAGAAAAACTGTAAACTAGCAATAATAACTTTAAAACTTTAAATAAAGTGCAGAAAACCATAGCTTAATAGGTAAATAGGTAATCAAGCTAAGTCACAAAGGTTAAAATCCTTCAAAGCTGGATTCCTCCTCCTCATCATCTATATGTCCAAACAGAGCTTCAGCTGTATCCGATGTGAGGGTATCAGCATAGACATTGTCATCATCACTGAGCTCACAGATATCATCATCACTGCTGTTGGTATCATACAAGGTACAGAAAATTGTGGGTTAAATAATTTAGTTCAGGGGCATCCAGTTCAGTTCAGCCGCCTACCTCTTCAGCTCAGCCAGGATTTATGGACTGAGCTGAAGCACCGCCCCCTCCAGCAGACGGTAGAAGACATCTGGAGACTATGTATGTGCACACCGAATCAAATACACCTGTATGACCCGAGTATAAGCCAAACTCGTTTTTTTCGGCACAAATTTTGTGCAGGAAAAACTCAGCTTATACTTGAGTATATACGGTAACCTCTAATTGGAGCTTAAATTCCAGTTGGACTTTCCAGTCTATTGGGCTTTAAAGAATTCTTGCAAACCACACATACAGAATATACTTCTCCTAGAAATTATGTCAGAAGTACAGATGAGGCTTTCAGGTTAGCCCAAACAAACTATGGCAACAATACAAACTGCAACTCTCCATGTGTGCAACACAAAAGAGAAGACAATGAAACTCCAGCCATTTTCATTAGAGATCAGCTTTCCTCCTTCTTTACTTATTTGAGTAAAGATTATTTCTCAGCTGGTCGTCTGGGAACAGTGCCCAACTGGGTGACTTTTAAATTTATTATTACATATAGCATTTATATAGTAGTTTTGTTTTTTAATGGGCAGGGTTTAAATTATTAATTATGTTCAAGCCAACATAAGGTACAGAGAGACTCTCTTCTCAGAAGGAGCAAATGTTCCCAGGTAAGTGAACAGCCCATAATCAGAGTTGGGGCACCTTGAGGCCGGGACCCTATTAGGCTAAGATCTCTGTACAAAAAGGACCCACTTACTCAACCTTGAAATAGAAACTCTGAACTCAGATCTAGCTGCTACTTCCTGTCACTCAAATTTCATCAGCCTCCTCTAATCTAATTGTTTACCAAGAGCAGACAGTCCCCTAAGGGAACTGATAACTAAATATCAGGTAATTGGTCTGAAAGTGGGAGCTGAGGTGACCTGTGCAAAAGTATCTCTACTGATAAGTATCAGAAAACTTTTGACAAAAGGAACCATTCAGCCTCCTACCAAGACAGCAGGAGACCTTGTCTGTTGGGGATTCCATTGTGATAAGAGGATCCCCAGGACTTTCACAAAGTGACAGGAAATAGATGTCTGCATTTTCAGGAAAGGCATGGAGGCCAAAGGAGGGCTAGTGGTCTCCAAAGTTGGTGGGCCTTCATTAGCAATGTGAGCATGTGAAATAAAGAATGCAAGCTCTATACAATAGAAAGCTACTGTGACCCATGCAAATCTGTATTCCTGGCCTCAAGGATCTCCAGGAAAGGGCAATGCCAAAATACAAGACCAGAAGAACTAGCTAGAAAGTAGAAAAGTACTCTTTGGAGCTGAAAGTCAATACACAAGCTCAAAATGGTAGAAATGACAGACTGTTTAGAAAATTTTTGTTTGATATGAAAATATCTACCATGCCAGACAATGGCTTTTCTCATGATTTGATTCACTTGCCCGCCACAATGAATTTAATAGAGCATGTAAACTAATACATGTCCCTGAATGACAGAGGTGAAGAAGCTGATGTTTAGGAGGTTTCATATCATTTTCCTATGGTCTTAGGATTGGTGAGTGCAGAGGCTGACACTGAAAGACAGGTAATACAGCTGCCCAGTGTATGCTAGCAGTTCCTACCCTGTTTGCCTCCCATTAAAAGTTACCATTTACCAAATCTTTGCTACAGGCCAGCACTGTTTACAGAGCTTACTAAAATTTGACTCATTGATCTCCAAAGTCTCCTCAGGAAGTGAGTATGTTATCAGCTCACACCAATCAAGAGGGAAATGAGATGTAAAGAAGTTATATAGTTTTGTATAAACCTTAGCAGGCTGATTCTGGGGTCCAAATTCTTCCTCCCTAAATCAAAATGCTCAAGGCTTCCAAGATAGGCACATCATATAAGCTAATATAACAGCAAATAGCTTTTCCCAGAGCATGGAAAAAGAAAAGAGTTGCTATGTATTTTCTAAAGGATGATCTAGAAGTTATTTGCAATATGAGTGTTGAAATAGGGTTTCATTGCTCCAGAGTTTGGGAAACACTAAAGTAGGTAAATAGAAAAGTGTTTCCTTTGCAGGACTTAGAGCACTGATGAACTTTGAGATTTCTCAAAACAGAAATGATGGATGCACCAACTTCCAAATTTTCTGGTGGCAAAATTAGCATTTTAGTCACATGTCATGTGCATAGAAAATTCCTGCTCAGTTTTAGTAAACCCAAAATAAGTAGAAATGCAAATGGCAAATGAAATGAGAAAATTCTGAGTCCTTTATCAATTGTTTGTTTGTTTTTTTCTTGACCTTCATAATCAGTCATGATTCTTAATTCTCAGCTCTTTCTTGTGTTCATTCTTTCCCATTTATTGAATCAACCTGACTGGAAGCAAACTTCCAACCTTCTGGTGAACTATACTGCCACTGAAGTTAGTTTCAAACACAATTAAGCATATCATTCCTTACTGCATCTTCAAAGACACTCTTTCATCTAAGCCTCACTTCTTTATCTGGATCTGTAGCCCAGAGCCTTGAACATAATCTATGCTTATTTTGCCACCCAACACCATATGGTTGTGTCTGCCTTCCTCTCCACACTTTTCCTTAGTTAAGGAGGACCTGAACCCAGGACACAGCTTCTGGGAGAGTACCATTATTGGATAAACACATGCCAATATACTGGCTCTACTAGGTGAATATTGCTGCCCTTGCTTAGAATGCCAGTGGGTCTACATTGCCTATTAGAACTGTTTCTCATTCATGGCTACTTCAGTGTTTCCCTAGCCTATCAGCAAACCTATCGCTCTACACACAGGTTCCTGATCTACAGCATATTGATAGTTACCTCAACTAAATTTGTTTAGTCTGCAAGTTACTTCAAAGAAAGTATGCTTTATCCAACCTGACACTCCCAGAGTCTTGTACCAAACCCACCATTTACTCTATAACTTTTACTGAATGTGTTCCTGATGTCAAAAGCTACCATAGACACTGCAAAACCTATCTGTGTAGAAGGAAGTTAAGGTCCTCTTTTTAATGAACTTCTTGTATTCCAGCAAGGCATGCACACACACATACATGCAAAAATAAACCAGATAAGTAGGCAATTATTTTAAATAACTTCTATTTGGAATCAGTCTTCTACAGACACTAAAAATACAGCAAGGAGGAAAGAGATTGCTTGTAAATTGTTGTAGTGATTTTTAAAATATGACTTTGGGCAGTAACATTTGTCACATTAAATAGGTTTCAAGAAGAAGGTATTATTATACAGGACCTTCAGGTACTACATTAAGTTTGGCACCCAAAGTTTTTATCTTCTAGCATAAATTGATTCCTTTTATCTGAATTACACTCTTTACCATTTCACCTCTAGTGATTATTATTCTCATATTTAAGAGTTTTATTGGCTTTCAGTTGGTTTTTTTTTTAAGATTTCAGATACATAACTTTATCTTTCAACATCTACACACCTGAAACCATGATCACTGAAAATGAGTTTCAGTCCAACACCAGACTGTTAATTCCTTTTATTCATTCTGTCCACCTTCCATTCATCATCACCCCTGGCAATCATTCTAGTGTCAAAATCTCAGGATTTATTTTTATTTAGCTTTGTTTATTTGTTTGCTTGCTTTATTATCTTCCACATAGGAGTGGCAGCATATGGTACTTGTCTTTCTCCATCTGACTTAACTCACTTAGCATAATCTCCTCAAGGAAGGTCTAGATGTGATGTCATAAATAACAAAATTTCTGTCTTTTTCAAAATAGCTGAGTACTATTCCAGTGTATAGGCATGCCACTCCTCTTTTTGAGGACCTTTCAATCCATAGGTGGGCATTTCTAGGGATATAAGACAGGTTGGTCAAGGGTATGGTCTTTTACTGTAGGATTAAAAGATGAAAAAATAAATCTAGTAACATCAAAAGTAGCGAAAGCAGCATTTCAGGAAGAAGGAGTAGCATGTGCAAAGATCCTGAATTCATGTAAAGTTTTATCTCTGCCAGGAATAAGGATAACAGTCTAGCCTGGACAAAGTTTAGTGCAGGAAGAGGGAGAGTGGTTAAGTCAATGACAAGATCATGAATCTGGCAGGTCACATCTGCAGAAAGGTCAATAATCAAGTTTCTATCTGCTGGAATTGTTACATACACTGAACTGATTATCATAATCATGCCACAGTAAATATTAATGACTGCCATTAGATTTATTGCACAGATAAGTAAAATAGAATTTAGGTGAAAATGGGCTCAGCATTGATCAAAACAACACAAAATAGTAGTGAGGTGTGGGGTGGTGGTGGAAGTAATGTGAGAAGACTTCCCACTTACATTACCAACACATACAGGGTAGCCCATGAAGTCTGCATTTTTTAAATATAATTTTTATTTTGATCATAGTGGCTTACATATTGTTGACAATAATATTTTAGGTACATAAAATCAGGGGGGATTCCCATCACCAATTTGTCCTCCCTACACCTCTGTTTTTGTCTTACCTCCCATATCCTCTTCCCTCACCCCCAGGGCTGCTAGAATATGTGGTCCCCTCTGTACCTAGCCTACTATTTAGTAGTCTTGCCCCTGTTTGGTCTTGGTGCCTCCCTTATTTCCCCCTCTAACTGGGAGGCAGGACTAGCTAGTTCAAGTTACGTGGTTTTGTTTGAAGAAGAGAAAAGTAATAAACTGGGGTAAAAGTCTAATATGCCGAAAATGGGCGGAATCCTTCTAGAGGCTCTCATCATCGGTTTGAGAGACGAAGGAGAAAAAGAAGGTGAAACACTCCACCAGTACAAAAAGAAGTGTCAAATATCCAGTGAGGACTCCAACAATAACGATAAGCAACACACACACACACACACACACACACACACACACACAAAACAAAAACAAATAACAAAAAACAAAACAAAACAAAAAACTGCCACGGTCTTGAGATAAGAAACATGGCAGAGCACATAAAGAAAGAAAAGAAAAGAAGAGAAAAAAAAATAAGTATAAATGGGGACAACAACTTCAATAACCACACCAAAACAAAGAAATCGACCAAAACTAGATAGGTAAATAAAAATAATAATAATAATAATAATAAATGAAGATACAAAAATAATATATAAAAATAAACAATGTTTTGTGCTTTTTGCTTTTTTTTTTCCCCTCCTGCCCTGGCACAGTAAATACTGGGGTCATTCGAAAAGGAATTCACTTGGCCTAAGACATATGGGGTTTCTCCACCCTTGGAGTATATTGTCATGGGATTAACTATAGACTCTGTTCAGGATCATTACTCTCCCAGTGGTGCTTTTGTGGTGTTTGGAAGACTTCTGCTCTGTCCTGGGTGATACAATCAGACCTCTGTATCTAGAGATCTCAGTATCTGCACAGGTCCAGGGATGGGACTTATGATGAAGTCAGTCTTTGTGGTTCTAGAAGTTCTGTTCCCTCAGTGTTATTTTTATCCATCTTCTGTGGTTGGTGGTCTTGGTCTTTGCACTGAACCTAGGATGGCACCTAGGATAGTGTCTTTCTTTGTGTTTCCAGAAGCCCCATTCTGTTACAATTGTCTCTGCCAGATCTTTGAAACTGGGGATCATGGTTATTGTGCAGGTCATAGTTCAAACCCTAGACTAGGGCTTTTTTATTGGTCCCAAGATATATACAGTCTGGTCATGGTTCTAGCAGCCAGTCATCTGTAAATCGCGATCTTGGCTTTTGGACCTAACAAATGGTGACACATCTTCTGATTTTGTCTTATCGTTAGCTGGTAAGGTAGGATAATCTGCTCTTAGGTCAAGTTGTTCCCATTTTCCTTGTTGTCAGGATATCATATTAGAGCTGGCACTTGTTGGTGACCCAGCAGTATTAAGGCTGTCCCAGATGGGATTTGTTTCCTGCAGCTGTTGTGAAGAACAGTGTCATTTCTATGTCTGGGATCCAGGGTTCAAGGCTGGATGGATGGTATCTAATCTCCTAAGGTCTAAGTTGAGTCCACATGACACATTTTCAAGGTAGGAGATATCCCTGTATTGTAAACAACTATGACTTCCTATCTCTAGTAGATAAGACCTCTTTTTTTATATGTAAGATTTCCCCTTTTTTTTAGTGTGCCTTTGCAGGGAGAAATGGTGCTACATTATATTGCTGGTGCATTTGGGGGTGGACAGAGAGGAAAACAGAAACAGGTCACATACCCAAAAAAGATAAAAAAAATAGGAATAAAAATGTATGTGCTCACATATGTATATGTAGAACAGACATTTTAAAAAAAATGAATTAACGAAGTATTTAAAGGACCAAAGTGATGCAAAAGACTACCTTACATTTGGGGAAAAGCAGGTAAAGAGGTGGTATAATACAGGTCTTATGCTTATGTTGGAAGTACAGGTTTTCCCATTGTCTTTTGGGTTTTTCATGTGGTTTGTGGGTTCCCAGGCACCTTTCCATCACACCCCCTGACCTTCTTCAGGTTGGCAAAAGATTTGCGGCAGGGAGGTGAAGTCTGCATTTGTGATGGCAGGAGGCAGCTATTAGTTAAGGATTTGGACAACCCTCTTCCCTCCCAAAACTAAGTGGCTCTTTGGGGTTCTCCCTGGGTCTTGAGCACCAGCTCTGAAAGCTCTTTGTAGCTCTCTGTCTCTGCTTGGTATTTTCTTCCTTAACTAACTTGTGAGCTTTTCTAGGACAGTCTCATTCAGCTTTATTCTCTTTACAGTCAACTTACTACTAGCCTACCCAGCAATATTTAACCAGTCTTGGCTATACTGATAAAGACTCAGATTTTAAAGTGACTAAATTCTTGTCTGTGTCTCCAGGAGATCCCATGAATTCTTTGTTTGCTGGGTTGACCAGTTATCCAGGCTGCTGGTTGACCTGTCTTGGTCTTAAAACTTAGAGCTATTTAGCATACATGTTTGTGGACAGACACAATTTCACAAAATGTACCCCATGTGATTCTTTTCTAGTCAAGGAGTATAGTAAAATTAGGCATTTTTAAAAAAAATTTCCAAATGCAAACCAGAAACTCAAAAATTTAAGGCAGTATTTTTAGGAGTCAGAACATAAAGATAATGAGTTAACACCTTTGAAGGCAGGAAGCTTAGGCTTCAAAGCTGTTCCCCACCCACTGTAGAACTAGAAGTGCACTCTTTACTTATTGTGGGCTTCAGTTTCCCATTAACCAAATAGGGTAACCAATAAAGATGCCTTTTCCTGAAAGCAATATGGAACACCCTTGATACACATACATGGCTCATGTGCAACAGACCAGAACTCAGGGTCTAGACATTCTAAAACATAACCAGAGCAGCAACACATGAGCAATAGATCTGAGCATCACATCTGTATGGGGAGGAACTGCTGGGAACAGGAAACATCCAAGGCCATAAAGACAAGTGAGAACATCTGAGGAGTTTTTAAGAACCAATCAATACATACTTATGAAAATACCCACTGCCTGAGACAAGGTTCTTTAAAGCAAAAAGAAAAGAAAAGAAACCCAACCCAGTTCTATTACGGCAGATATTGACAAAAAGGGGTACACCCTTGCAGTTAACCATCAGTTAAAAGACAGACAGAAAACACTGATGAAAGCCAAAGTGTAGATGGGCAGTTTGGAGGCTGTAGCAGAAGAAGACCTCAGCAGCCAACTAGACTAAGCACAGTGTTTTTTGGGGGGAAGTAGGGAAAAGTGCACCTGTGATTGGCACTGGCCACTGCTGATCACTTAGAACTTGACATAAGTTAGATGGGTTCACTGCTTCCAACAGCTACAGGAATTCAGTATTCCAACACTCCCCTTTCCAGGGCTGAAGGCTCCATGAACCCTTTCAGCACTTTCTGTAACCCAGCCATACTGCTTTTTCCTCCACTGGGGCACAGGTATGCCTGGAGGCCTAGAAAGCATATTCCTCTATGATTCCCACTGTGTGCAGCCCATGAATAATTGCCCTACTAACTTTTCCACAATTAGTATGCACAATGGGAACCAAGCACCAGAAGGAAGGTCACTTCTGCCCAGCCCCAGTCCCACAAGGACCATGATGGATTTTGAGAGAGCTGCACTGGGCCATGAAGGACAGTCACATCACAGACTTCAAGCACATGGATGCAGTCTGGACCAGAAGAAAAAGAAGGAAAGATGTAGAATTAGAGCATACTCGAATGCAATCTCTCCTCCCACCCCTTGACCACAGTTCCTGGAGCTATGAAAGGGGACATTTCAAAACCTCCTTAAATGCTCATAAGCAGGTTGTTCAAGATTTGCTGTAGCAATTACAAGCCCTTCTGCAAAAACATTCTGAGCCAATTTTTATCACTCACATAAGAGCCCACTCTGGCCTCACAGGGCCGATGGCTCTCGGGAATGAAATTGCTGATCATCTGGCCATGCCAATATTTAAGTCATTGGCAGAAGAACATTCAGTGCTACATATAAACACATGCCAATTGCATGTAAACTATCATATTCTATGAGGCAAGACAAATAGTCGATACATGTACCATTTGCATGCCCTTGAATAAAAGAACACATATAGCTAGGGGCAACCCCCAAAGGTTATAGACTAATGAAATAAGGAAATTGGATATTACACATGTTGACTTTTTTCTAAAGAAACCCTATAGTCATATAGTGGTGGATACTTATTCCCATTTCATATGGAGAGTTCTAATGATTTCTGAATGAGCTAAAGCTGTTTTTACCTTCATACTACAATGTTATTTTGTTATGGGCATCCTCCAATCCATAAAGCCTTGCCTACATAAGTAAAACTTTTCAATCATTTTGCCACGAAATTCAAATCAGATATATCACTGGAATCTCTTATAATCCACAGAGATGAGCTATAGTTGAAAAAGCTCACAGACCCTCAAAACTCAATTATTAAAATATAGGTAAAAGGGCATGCCAGTCATGGACATTTTATCTTTAACATTATTTTCACTAAACTTCTTAAATTTACCCCAATGATCCCTATACAGCTGTAGATAAACACTTTAAAGAAGATGCTCAGGTACAATACACACACACACAATTAATTCACCTATTTGGGTAAAACAAAGGATAATAAATGAATTTCTGGTAATCTCCTTATTTGAGGAAAAGGATATGCTGTTTCTACAAATAGTAATCCTGCCAAGAAACTGTGGGTCCTACTCTGCCTTGTCAGAAGCAGGATTCTCACAAATGAAAAAAATCAGACACAAGTGCATAAAACAGCAAACCTCCCCTCAGAACCAACACAGATTACCAACACAGAAAGGATGAGAGCAGGAAACAAACTGTAACCTGAATAGGAACTGGGACAATAAACTGACAACACACAATGAGGCAGAGATTATTGGTAGTGGAAATGACCAGTTCCAGAATCTTGGTTCTGTAGATGATACTCTCACCTTCATAAATTAGGAAATGCATGTTACATGAACTCAATACTACAATGCCTTGTATAATATTCCAAGTTTGACTGATTACTTTGACCAGAACCATTATAAGGAGGACATTAGTAGGTAAAATCCATTGAAACATAAAGGCAAAGTGTCACAAGAGTTTGGTATATCAATCCAACAGATTTTAAGATGACCATTGGAAAGATAAATGACCAGTTTGCAGTAAACAGTCAACAGAATCTTCATGAACTACTTCTATTTTTGTTGGAGGGTCTTCATTAGGATTTAAACAAAGCTGATAGGTAGAATAGACACAGAGAGGAAAATAGTGATCATCTAGTGACTCAAAAGATGCAAAACAAACTTGGCAGAGACACAGAAGCTTAATGAGTCTTTTTTTTCCTTTGGTTTTTGGGTCACACTCAGCAACACTCAGGGGTTACTCCTAGCTCTGCACTCAGAAATTGCCCCTAGCAGGCTTGGAGGACTATATGGGATGCTGGGATTTGAACCACCATCTGTCCTGGATCAGCTGCACTCAAGGCAAATGCCCTACTGCTGTGCTATCTCTCCAGCACCCAGTTTAACGAGTCTTTAACTGCTACACTTTCCCAAGGTCAGCTTAAATCCACAATTCAATACCTCATCTGCACCAAAAATCTCAAACATCGGAGATATTTACTCATTTACCATTATCTTTGACATTTACAGATAAATGCATGTTGAAAGACTGCCTTAAAGTATCTGTCTAGGCTTTTCTGCATGAGGCAGTAAAGAAGATGCCATCAAACATAATTTCTCCATCTCCAGGGCCCAAACCTGGTAAACTGTCCCCAACCAATAAGGTGGCACCAGAGGAGCACAGCCACTCCACTTCACTCTGTGGCTGCACGCATATTCTAACCCATGAACCCCACCACAGCACATAGTAAAAACCACACTACATGTGTGGCAATGGGGAAACAATGGAGGACAAACCTACAAATAGAGGATGAAGATAGCAGCTCTGATGACCCGAAAAGTACCAACCAGCTAGATATCCTCTCAGTAGAAATATGGAGGATGCTCAGAGAAATCAAAGAAAGCATATATTAAGCTGAACAGACCACAAAGATAGAATTCAGAAAACTCCAAACTGAAATAAGAGGACTGAAAAACTTGGTATATGAAATGAAAACCTCAATGGAAAGCCTCCCCAATAAAGTGACAGCAGCTGAGGACAGGGTCAGTGAGCCGGAGGATAAGATACAAAACATCTTATAGCAGAAGAGATTGGAAAGGAACCTTAAAGCAAATGACCAGACAATGGATAAACTACTCAAAGAATGTGAACAAATGAAAATAGAAATCTTTGATAAACTCAACAGAAATAACCTAAGAATCACTGGAGTCCCAGAGACCCAGGAAGAGAATAATAATAAGAGGACTTGGAGGAAGAGTGAGAAGAGAAATAGGAGGAAAAAAGAAGAGTAAGAAGAAAAAAGGGGAAGAAGAAGAAGAAGAAGAAGAAGAAGAAGAAGAAGAAGAAGAAGAAGAAGAAGAAGAAGAAGAAGAAGAAGAAGAGAATGAGGAGGAGGAGGAGGAGGAGAAAGAAGAAGAGGGAGGAGGAGGAAGAAGAGAAAGAAGAAAAAGAGGAGAAGATAAAGAAGAGAAAGAAGAAAGGAGGAGAAAGAAAAAGAAGAGAAGAAAGGGGCCAGAGCGGTGGCATGTAGCTAGCCGGTGATAGCCTAGGACGGACCACAGTTTGATCCCCAGGCATCCCATATGGTCCCTAAGCCAGGAGCGATTTTGAACACATAGCCACAGTTTGATCCCCAGGCATCCCATATGGTCCCTAAGCCAGGAGCGATTTTGAGCACATAGCCAGGAGCAGCATCAGGTGTGGCCAGAAACCCCCCCCCCCCAAAAAAAAAGAAAAAAAGAAAATGTGATCCAGAATTTATCCTTTCCTCAGACTATTTAAAAAAAAGACTTATATGGGATATATATACATATACATATATATATGTATATATATCCATATATGTATATATGTATATATGTATATTTCTTAAATGTATTTCTTCAACATGTACATTCTTTATTATATATTTCATTATGTAGTTATAGCTTTACCCCTTTTCTTTAGATTTGGTAGTAGGAATCCTTAGAAGATAGTATATATAGTACCCTTGGAGTTTTGTGCTTTTAATAAAACTAGATTATGGGGTTGGGGGAAACCCCATGTGGAAGGCCTTCTCCCTAACTTGGGTGCTCTGGGAACCTTAATAGGCTCCCAGCCTTCCCCTCTTCTGCCCCCGGCCTCCAGGCCTTCTGGGGTGGCAGCCCAGGCGGCCAGACAAGGTGGATGTTGAGGGGTCTCTCCTGGATGGGGTCCCAAGCTTTCCCCGCCCTTCCCTCAGCTCTAGGGAGGGAAGGGCACAGGGTGTAGGGCGGGCAGATCCTGGCTTCCGGCTCTCTCTCGATCCTCTCTTGAGCTGGAGGCTAGCTAGCCGGCATGGGGTTGGGGGAGACCCCATGTGGAAGGCCTTCTCCCTAACTTGGGTGCCCTGGGAGCCTTGATAGGCTCCCAGCCTTCCCCTCTTCTGCCCCCGGCCTCCAGGCCTTCTGGGGTGGCAGCCCAGGAGGCCAGAAATGGTGGGTCCTAACTTGGGGTGTGCTGAGATTTGCTCAGTTGCGTTGTTTGTCACTGGCAATTTCTGATCACTCTGCATATGAAAAACCGTGCGGGCCCGCGCACACTGCATGTATTAAGAGTATTCCTTATCTTTATGTTATGTTTTGCGTATCCAGAATGTCCATTTTGTATTCTGCCCTTTCCCACACCCCTACAAAGCTCATTTTTACTCCTTAACTCTCTCCCACCACCAAACATCACTAACCCACATTACTCTTTTTAACTTCAATATTGCACAATCCTAATCACAGACCAAAGCCGTGCATTGTGTGTAACAACCCCAAACTGTGTCAAAGGACATAAAATGGACACGTATTTCTTTAGAATATTTTGTGTTTTTCCTCTGACAACTATAAGTCTTACTAAATATTCTCTTATACAGTGACGATTCTAACCACTTTTTATCTTCTCTTTATGAGCTGTTCAACAAGGAATTTTGGTGAAAGAGGTTGCCAGTTTAATGCTTATGATTGAACCATGTCATGGGGATTGTTGGACTTGTTCTTATGGCCCCCATATGCACCAATAACACCACATGGTATTGCTCCTTTTTTGCATAGGCACATTAAAATGGGAAAATACTATACATACAAATAAGATCCTATCTAATAGAGACTGGAATACACAAATCTTGTAGTGCAAAGGGACCTTACACCCTGAACATTGACATAATGACCTGGCATAGGCCTCAGAAGAAAGGGCATTTTCCATTCACCCCTGAACCAAAGAAGCCATCCACGAAACATCCAGGTTTGTCTATAACATCACCTGGAAGCAATCCTCTACCACGGAAGACCCTACCACTGCTCAGACATCGACCTGCTCAAAAGAGACTTCCCTTAACACTGAGAAGACTTAACAACAACAACGACCTGCTTACAGGACAGGACTTCCTGCATTGCCCTTTAATGGTGAAGTGAAACAAGAGGACACTCCACATCCTGACTTCAATGTAGAGGATATACAGATTCCAGGATCTTTAATACAGAAACGTCATACCAACAACAGAGACTGTGTGAAAAGTGTGTTGGCACTACGGACAATGTCTTGGATTAGACAATCTAACTTGCCTGGAGCCTAGAGTTGGTCTTATGCCAGGAAACTTCAGGGGTAGGGTCTCTTTGTATTTAGGCCAAGGTTATTCCTTTCCATGCCCCTCATATTTTGGTGGGCCTATGCAAACAACAATTGCTACTCTAACATCGTTTTTACTGTGCTCCTTTGACTCTAATCCTTAAAACGCACCCACTTAAAATTTGAGGTTAACTTAAGCTAATATGCATGTACATAGAAATGTAAAAAATACTATGCCTCTAATGTTTAAGGAGTTACGTAAGTTTTATGGCTTTAGATTGCCTTGTGTGCTGTTAAGAAATATTATAATGTGTTACAATCTGGGGACTTGAGGGACAAAGTAATAGTACATGGATTCTGTTTTATTTATCTTAATGTTCTTTGGCTGAAAGTTCAGTTAAGATATCAGCAAGGGGACTTCTTCTGATAATTATGTTATGGGTGATTGTCCTTCCACTGTAACTTTACCTTGTCCTCTTTCTTTGCATCTTTGTTCTCATAATTAAAAATAAAAGATTAAAAAAAATAAAACTAGATTATAGGGATTTTTTTTTATTATTTTCCTCTTAAGCTCCAATAGTATCCTATGGCACCATACTTTTTGCATAGTGCATTAAAATGGGAAAATATTAGACAGTAAAAGGAGTTATTACCCATTAGGTATGAGAACTCAGAAATTTCTGTTACAGTGGGCTTTCCACCCTGACCATTTGCCATAGTGACTTGACTTAGGCTTTAGTCATTTGGAAATGGGCTTGATCACCTCTGAACCTTGGGTCTCATGTTTGGATCTGGCACAGTTTTCTGCACCTATACCAGGAATTGACCTTCTACCAGAATTACCTGGCTTGTGTGAATGTGACTGCTTAATGCCCAGAAAACAACTGACAGGAAGGGGAGGATGAGAGCTGGGGACCAGCCTCAGCAGGAATGACCTCCCAGAGCTTTCTGGAGCATTTGCAGCAGGATGTTCACAGCTTGTTCCCCTGGCTGCAAAGAAGATGGCTGGATGGTGCAGAAGACTGAGCCCTAGCAATTCTTCCCCCAGAGCTTTCCAGAATGATGCAGCTGCTCAGAACACCACCAACAGCATGGCTGCTGCTGCTCCTGGCTGCTGGCTTCTATCAGGATGGAGCCTGGAATTGTCTTGGAACATACTTGCCCCAGGGTGGGCTCTCACACTAACCTGACTATGGCTGAGAAATCAGCAACGACTTGCTTTGAAGGCAGATTTCCCTGCCTCACCACATAATGGTGAGATGAAACCGGGAGTTGCCTCAAGACATTCTGACTTTGACATAGGATATATGATAGCACCAAGATTTCTAGTTACTGATATCTGACAGTGAAAACCTTTCCTGGAATCTTAAAGAAAGACTTTGGGGTTAGACAAATTAATATGCTTGGAGCCTGTAGTTGATCTTATGACAGAATGCTTTGTGGGTAGGGATACACTGTTATTAGGCCAAAAGTTTTTCTTTCTATATTTCCAACTTTTTGCTGTACCTATACAAAATTTTCCAACCCTTTTATCTTTTAGTTAGAAGCATTTTCCCTGTATTAGAACCTTGGGATGCAAATTACCTTGTTTTCCCTCAGATTTCTGCATATTTTTTTTTCTTTTCTTTTCTTTTTTCTGGTTTTTGGGCCACACCCGGTGACGCTCAGGGGTACCTCTTGGCTAAGCGCTCAGAAGTCGCTCCTGGCTTGGGGGACCATATGGGACGCCGGGGGATCAAACCTCGGTCTGTCCTAGGCTAGCGCAGGCAAGGCAGGCACCTTACCTCTAGCACCACTGTGCCGGCCCCAAGATTTCTGCATTCTATAAGTTCAATTAGGAGGAGATATTGGATTAACCAGGTCCCTCCTTATTCATCCCAGGGTGTGTTCTGAATTCTTCCTAATAAAAATCCCATTTATTATTATTATTATTATTATTATTATTATCATCATCATCATTATATTTATTTTTATCATATTTTTATTTATAAAAATAAAAATAACCACTCTCTTATATTTCCAGTTTCCCTCCATTGAGTTATCTGCTTCACAGGAGTAGAGGATTGTGTGTTGGAATTTCTGAACCTGTTTCACCCCGTTCAGTGTGTGTGGATTATTTCCTGCATCAACATTTGCTTCCAGGCCTGTGTCTCTCCAATGTCCTGGTCTTGGAGCATTAGTTTCCATCACACACTGGGACCAGACTCTCTTCTCTCCCTGATTACAAGGAGGGATCATATCACTTTCCTTCCTCTCTTTTCTCTCCTGACAGTGAAATACAAAAATCAGTTTGGAATCAGCACTGAGCCTACATTTGAGTCCTGTTCTATTAAAGATAGAATGGATATCTATCTATGGGATGGATATAATAATGGTATCTCCCAAATATCCAGGTCTTACTCTCTGGAATCTGGGAATATGTTACCTAACATGGCAAAAAAGAAACTTGGCAGAGGTGAGCATGGGCGATGAGGATGGGGAGATCATCTGTATAAGCTGTATGGGCCCAAATTCCTAACCAGGGTTCAGATCAGAGAGGGTAGGAGGGCCATGAGAGGAGAGTGGTGGGTGGAGACAAAGTTCTGGACTGCAGAGCTTTGAAGGTGCTGCCTGCTGGCACTGCAGGTTCAAGAAAAGGACCTGGCCAAGGAGAACAGGCAGCTCCCTGCAGGCACAAGGACCAGGCAACAGATACTCCAACCATCTCCAGAGAAACATGGCCTTCCAGTACTCATACTATTTTTTTTCAGCCTTCATTCTTAACTCCCAGAAGCCCACAGCCCACTTCTGCCTTTCTAGAACGGTAAAAATAAATATGGGTTATCTGAAGTCACCAAGGTCATGGTCATTTGTCACAGCAGCAGGGGAGGTGAATTCACCCTCTCAGGCTGATTGCTCCTTTCAGAAGTGGGAGTTATCACAGCAGAGACAAAGAGGACTCAGACCCTGCAGGGTACAGGGTGTGAGATGTGAGATGCACATTCTTCTCCATGCAGCAGGCCTTCCCCTCCTACATGGGCACTGTTGCTGAGATCTGGAGGAGAAGGGTGACTCCCAACCATGGCTCCCCTGATTCTTCTATCCCCACTTCTCCAGTTCCATTAGAGGGGAGGGACCAGCTTTCCCCAGTAGCAATCTTATCCTCACATTATAGGATAGCAATAGCCCCTGATGTGGGGTCCCTTATGTGTGAGGGACCAGCTTCAAGACAGGACTATCTCTTGGGGGTGGGAGGCAGATTTTAAAATAGGAAAGGCTGGATAGAGGGGGCATACCCATCACTGTTTACTACTCTGGGACAAATGGCTTTGGCATCTAACTTCAGGCTTTCTCTTCTGTGCTTGAAAGTCTGGTTTTTATCTTCCCAAAAGTCAAACAGGGGGAACTGATGGTAGGCCTGGAGGTTCAGCCAACCTGCTGAGGAACAACCACCTTCTTAGCCTCATACAGAAAAGAGCCTACAGGCCACAGACAATACAAAGCTGTTCCCAGCTCCCCTGGAGGCTCTTCTGAAAAATCAATATGGAAGAAGCAATGGAGAAGGATATGGTAGCACACTGAGTTTGCTGAAATAATCAAGGAGAACCCAATGAAACCTTATAGTGAAATCTGCATGGGGGCTCTGTCCCCACCGCTGGGGCCAGGATGGGACATTTTGCATAGGCAGATAAAGGTACCTTTTCTGCAAGGTGGGTGTTTCTTTTTCTTCCTTCCTTCCTTCCTTCCTTCCTTCCTTCCTTCCTTCCTTCCTTCCTTCCTTCCTTCCTTCCTTCCTTCCTTCCTTCCTTCCTTCCTTCCTTCCCTCCCTCCTTCCTTCCTTCCTTCCTTTTTTGTTTTTATTTGTTTTTTTTTTTTTGGTTTGTTTTGGGGTCATACTTGGCGGTACTCAGAAGTTACTCCTGACTCTGCTCGAAAATCTCTCCCGGCAGGTACAGGGGACCAGATGGGATGCTGGGATTCGAACCACTGTTTGTCTTGGATCAGCTGTGTGCAAGGCAAATGCCCTACCTTTGTGCTATCTCTCTGGCCCCAAGGTGGTCCTGGTTCTAGGATGAGATGAAAGGTGGGATCCTTCCACTGCAGAGTGCTCTTAGGACTAAAGCAAGTAGATGCCTGAGGTGGTTCAGAAAGAGAGGAAAAGAATGGGACCAGAGCAGTGGCACAAGCGGTAAGGCAACTTACCTTACTTCCTTACTTGCACGTGCTAGCCTAGGACAGACCGCCGTTCAAACACCCCCCCCCCCGCATTCCATATGGTCCATCAAGCCAGGAGTAACCCGAGTGTCGCTGGAAAACCGAGAGAGAGAGAGAGAGAGAGAGAGAGAGAGAGAGAGAGAGAGGAGAGAGAGAGAGAAAGAGAGGAGAGAGAAAGAGAGAGAGAAGAGAGAGAGGAGAGAGAGAGAGGAGAGAGAGAGAAAGAGAGGAGAGAGAAAGAGAGAGAGAAGAGAGAGAGGAGAGAGAGAGAGAGAGAGAGAGAGAGAGAGAGAGAGAGGAAAAGAAAACCAAATGCTTCAGAGACCACGGCCAAGTGGGGTGAGGGGGACAAATAGATACAAAGGACAGTGACCCTGTCAAGAGATAGACCACAGGGTCCTGCCCACTCTCTGCAGTTCATCGCTCTCCCCTCTCCCCCATCCTAACTCGCTTGCTGGCTCACAACCACCTTCTCAACTGCTCACCTGGCTTCTGGTGTGAACCCCCCTCTGGGTTCTGCTGCATCAGATGTTTGTTCTAAAGCAGAATAGTTCACCGAAATCCCTTCCAATGAAACCCCAATTCTGCCTCATAGCTTGCAACCTCTTGGCCCCCTACAGACAGGGTTGTGCCTGCCCCAATCTTTTCTCCTACACAGAACTGAGTCCACTTTCTGGCTCCTGGCCTTGGCATTGTCTGTTCCTCCTCCGCCTGACTATCTCGTTCCTGACTATCAGCTGCCCACACTTTACCTCTAGCTATGCTTTTCCTTCTCCAGGAAGCCTTCCCTGACCCTTGAAGTTTGGGCTGGATGTTGTTTATACATCCCTAAAGACTCCTCCGCTTCCTCTGTGCTGACTTTTTATTGCACTCTATTTACTTATGGGTACTTTGGTAGCTCCTTAACTTATTTAGGGAGACTGGGTAATTGTTCCCACTTCTTCCATCACCCCAGCACTTGAATTATACAGGCAAACCATTTGCCACATCCCTTTGCAAAGTGTCCCCTTAGAACGGAGGAAGTGGGGGTAATATTTTTTACCTTGTTCATAGAGCTGGGTTTTTCTATGTGGCTTGCAGGCCAGCTGAAAATCAACTGATAACAACAACAACAACAACAACAACAACAACAACAATAATAATAGAGTAGGGAGGCTCTGAATTGCTAGGGTAGCTTAGCTTTGTTGGAACAAAAATATAAAGAGAGGGGCCGGAGTGGTAGCAGAGTGGTAGGGCATTTGCCTTGCATGCGGCTGACCCAGAACGGGCACAGGTTCAATTTGTGGCCTCACATATGGTCCTACAGAGCCAGGGGCTATTTCTGAGCACAGAGCCAGGAGTAACCCCTGATCACCACCAGGTGTGGGCCAAAACAACAACAATAAATAAATAAACAAGTATAAAGAAGGAGGCATGTAAAAGTGACCTCTAACACCCCCTTGCAGAAACCGCATGAACTCCCCATGCTCCATGACCGCCTATCAGAACTGACCCCTAAGCAACCCAAACAAATGTTGGTTTCTGTTAGGGGCTAACAGAAACATGGTAACATGATAATTATTCAAAGAGAACCTTATGGACATCCCTGCCTCCATCCTCACTAGGTAGGAAAATACAAAGAGTCAAGAAAGAACCTGGATCTGAGGCCCCAGAAGCAAGAAAGAACTTGAGTCTGAAGCCCAGGCAAAGGGCTGGGCAAGATAGAGGCTCAGTGGTGGGTTTCTGTGTCCTGTGGCAGATGGAACGAATGCTGGCCAGTGACACCTCTGTCTCCCTGGCTGGCTTGTGGAGTCCTTTAGGCCATTCGTGGCATGTCATTTCTCTCAACTGCACCTGCTTATCTCACTTCCCACGCTGGGTTGGTAGATAGTCAATAAATAGTTTCTGAAGTTGGATACATTGAATTTGTAGCTGGTGTGGGGAATCAGTCTTTGACCTCTGACACTGTTTCCATGGGGAAACACATCCTGGGTGCCAAACAAAATTGCAAATGAACTTGGGGGACTTCACTAGTTCATGAGTTCAGGATTGCCAGTTTTATGGAAATCCATAAATATGTGCTACGCTTTGCAATATGGAATAACTGGAGAAAGTACGTCCAAATCCAAGAAATTCAGTCTGCAGAAATTCACTTTACACCCACACAGTCTAATCCAGCACAGGTTGGATTTGAGGTTCCAATAATAAAATACTAGATTTTTTTCAAGCTCATTGTTTATCTAATTGCTTTTTGTCTGCACGTACTTGGTGCCTATTCTTAAAACGGATCAGAAGGAAGTTAAGATCCTTTCTTTGTCCTCCACTTCCTGCCTTCCCCTACCACCAAATTCACCTTCTAGACATGTATGCAAGAAAGCTCAACCTTCTCAACAGAGAAAATACATTATTTTTTCTAAATAAATCTGTGACATTTAAAATAAACACAGTGGGATGCTCTAGAGTCATAAGAAAACATCCCCCTTTAGAATTCCTAATTTTGAATGGTACTTGGAGCCTCAAGTGAGTCACAGAGCTGAGGTTCCCATTTGCTTTATCTTAGGCCAGAAACAGCCCTTTGAGAGACCAAGTGGTCAAAAAGGATGGGAAGGACACACTGCCCATAATTCCAGACAATTTTTTAATGCAAGCCCCACAAAGTACCACCTGTCATAGGGAAAGTCTCTTGTCACTCTATCTTCTTCATTCATTTCATATGTTTCTGGTGGTTGTATGTGTGTTTGTGTGTTTTTTAAGACAGGCACAGTTCTTTTTATTTTTATTTATTTATTTATTTGTTTATTTTGGTTTTTGGGTCACACCTGGTGACTGACGCTCAGAGGTTACTCCTAGCTATTCGCTCAGAAATCATTCCTGGCTTGGGGGACCATAGAGATGCTGGGGGATAGAACCTAGGTCCATCCTAGGTCAGCCTCTTGCAAGGCAAACCCTACCACTGAGCCACCACTCCGACCCCAACAGACACAGTTCTATACTGTAGAGATGCAGTAATAAAGTGGACAGACAGAAATGAAGTCTATGTTTTTGTGACTTCTCATTTCAAAAGGGAGAGACAGAGAACTCAGGTCACTTAGAGAATGAAGAAGTACTAATCTTAAAACAGCGTTGATTATGAATTGAGGCCCTTTATGACTGGACTAATCTGGAGGTAATAATGTGGGCCTATGGCTTGATGGCCAAGACAGTCAACATTAGAGAAATCTAGAGAAGAATATTCTAGACAGCAAATAGCAAGTACAAAGACCGTGTGGCAGGAACAAGCTTGGCCTGTTCCTGAGTCTAAAAGGAGGCTGGAGAGTGGAGGGGTAGAGCAAACCAAAAAGACGGTGCCAGGAAGCACCACCAAGAGTTCGAGAATGGAGAGTCTCGAGCAGAGCACAAGCAGGCGGGAATTGGAAGCCAGAAGCCAGTGGAGGTAAATAAGCTAGGAGCACTCCATGAGCTCGGGTAGGATTTTAAAGGCTCAACAGGGTCAGAGAATACAGGGCAGAAGGTATTTGACTTGCAGGTGACTGGCTCTGGTTGGGTTCCTGACACTCTCCTCTCCCTGAGCACCACAAAGAGTGACTCCTGAGCCCAGAGACAGGAATAGCCCCTGAATTCCACTGGATGTGTCCCAGCCCCCTTACCCCCCAAGAATGACTCATCTGGGATAGTTCGGTGACTTAGAACACCTTCCTTGCCTATGTAAGGTTTCTAGTTTAATCCCTTGTGCCACCACCAATACTTAGAGAAGTCCTAGTAACTCTGTTGTCTGCCATCTCACTAATTCCCAGCCATATTTCAACTAGGTCTGTGTGTGAACACAACTAGAAAGGGGTATGAATACTAAGGCCATGAAGCAGGACCCTCTGTTGAGCATTGTACAAGGATTGTGACCCTTGGCTAGCACTGTGGCCAAGTTTGTGAATCAAATAGCTGAATAGGGAATGCAATGTTTTCAAGGGGGAGGCATGCCTGGATTACACTTGAGCCTAGAGTATGAAGGGGAGAAGTACAGAAATGGAAAGAAATTTAGGGGGGAAGGAAGAAGATAAGAAAGGGAAATAGGTGGAACAGGGATCAAGGACCTTAATTTGAGATAGTGGCATAACTCTATCTCCAAAACTCAGCAATATAGAAAACAAGAGATCCAAACTACAACTTTATAATGTGCCTATCAAGGTGGCAGGCTCAGTGGAGGGAAGATGACACTGGTGGTGAGATGGGTGCTAGAATATTACATGACTAAAGTCCAGTTTTCACTATTTCAGAAATTATAGGTTTTTTTTGTTTTTGTTTTTGTTTTTGTTTTTTTTGGGGGGCACATCCAGCAGTGCTCAGGGGTTACTCCTGGCTATCTGCTCAGAAATAGCTCCTGGCAGGCACAGGGGACGATATGGGACACCGGGATTCGAACCAACCACCTTAGGTCCTGGATCTGTTGTTTGCAAGGCAAATGCCACTGTGTTATCTCTCCGGCCCCCAGAAATTATAGTTTTTAAATAAAAATGTAATGCCCATTATCACTTACTATTAGGTAAATCCACACAACTGAGGATGGCACATATCAAAATACTGGGAATGATCTGTTGATGTGGATGTGGTGAAAAAAGAACTCTCACCCACTGCTATTGGGAATATTGTCTGGTTTAACCCCTATGGAGAACATATGAAGGTTTCTCAGTAAACTCAGAACTGAGCTGCCATATAATTCAACAATTCCACTTTGGGGTATCAATCCTCAGGACAGAAAAACATCTGAATTAAAGGATATATGCACACCACTATTCATATTCATTGCAGCACTCAGTACAATGACGAAGAGTCGGAATCGACCTAAATGCCCAACAACTGACAAGTGGACCATAAAGATGTGGTACAACTAACTATACAATGGAAAACTACATTGCTTTAAGGAATAATGCAATAACGCAATTTGCTGTGACATTGATGAAGCTAGAAGATATCATGTTAAATAAAATAAGCCAGAAGGATAAATACAGGATGATATCACTTATTTGTGGTATTTAGAATAACTTCATGAGAAATTCAATGATTTAAAAGGGGCTTACTTAGAACACTCTTGGCCCCAGAGTATAGTGAGGAGAAGGAAAGAAGTGGGGGAAGAAAGATGTAAAAATAATGGGGGGTAGGAGTCCAGGAGACTCAGGTTCATTGGTTAAGAAAGGATAGAACTAAATATTTAAGCCACAAAGTTAACACCAATAGAACCATGATACCCAAACTTTAACAATAAAACTTAAAAAGGTGCATGTTATGATGGCAGGCTGCAACAGGTAGTGGTGGTATGGGATGGACTGAGGGAACATTGGTGAAAACAGGTCAACACTGGTGGAGGGATTGGCCCTGAAACAATGTATGTCTAAAACCCAATTATGAATAACTTTGTAAATCACGATGCTTTAAGTAAAAAATATTTAATTACAAAAAAAATTAAGTTTTTAAGAAATCTGCAATCTGCTGTTTGAGACCTAGTAATACAGCTACTAAATTAGTGTTTGACTCCATAGTCGTGTGTGTGTGTGTGTGTGTGTGTGTGTGTGTGTGTGTGTGTCTAGTCATGGCAACAAAGACAGGAGAAAGGGAACAAGGGGAAAGAAAATAAAATTGCATTTCTTTATTACTTGCTTTACTTTTTTAAACTGTCACACACACTTATAAAAAAGGGCAGGTGTTGGGGCTGGAGAGAGAGCATGGAGATAAGGCATTTTTGCCTTGCATGCAGAAGGACAGTGAATCGAATCCCGGCATCCCATATGGTCCCCCAAGCCTGCCAGGAGCGATTTCTGAGCATAGAGCCAGGAGTAACCCCTGAGCGCGGCCGGGTGTGACCCAAAAACAACAACAACATAAAGCAGGTGTGTGGGGGTTCACTATACTTGGAAACTGGGATACAGCCCAGCATCATACCAAGTTCCGAAGCCTCAGCCAGACTCCTCCTCTCACTTAGCTAGCTTTGCCCAAGAATGCACCTTTCTCACCTTCAACAAATGAGCTTGTTTCCCTTTTGTCTCTTCTGGATTCTTCTTTCCTTTTACAAGCCTCCTAAGTCACCCCAGCTTCCAAGCTCTGCATTCACACCATCAACCCCTAACTACCTGCTCATGGCACTGTCACAGCATTGCCTGCCCCTTGTTCATTCCTGTTTTCTGGATCATGAGGCTCAGTGCCCTTTCTGCCCCATTGCTGTCGCCATCACTGCACAGGGACACAACAGTTTCTATGCAGTGACTGGGCCACTGGTACTCTGACCCCCTGAGTGTAGTGACTTCTCTGTCTATCGGCAACACCAGTACACAGACCATGTCATTCTGCTGACCCTGCCTCCTCCTTCACCTCCAATCTGATCCAGGCCTATTAGAAGTCTTCCCCATGGTGGCTCTAGGTCACATTTTCTTTTACCTGCAGTAGGGAACCCACCACAACTCTGTTCTCTCCCATACCATCACTTTCTCCCTGGTACTGGATCTTTCCCAGCAGCCTGGTCATCTACTGCTATTTCTGATGTGTGCAGTTTTCTACCTTTTGGTTTCTCAAGCAAGGCTCAGAAGGCTTCCAACTTCTCCCCATGATTCTGTATACTAGGCTTGTGGTTCAATGCAAGATACTGCTCAAATACAATATCCAGGATTCCTGGGGCCACCCCAACAGTGCCCAGGAAAACAATATGACACCAGGGACTAAGCTGAAGTCAAGCACATGGTACCTTAACCCCTCTCCTATTTCTGGCCTATTTCACCCATTTTTTAAAACAGCAAAACTGTCTGGATTCCACTTGTTTCCTTCACCATTTCTTTTGCTTTGAGTTTTCCTTTCCTTCTCTCTGTACCTGTTATAGTCATTTCTGCAATAGTTCAGGGGTTTCCACACTTGTCCACAGTGCTGGGACACTTTCAGTGGCTGTGCTGATGGGTCTCGTACACACTTAGTTGTGACAACAAGGTATGTGGGACATGCCAGGGTGCCTCAGTCTCATACTTGCTGGCTTTTCCTCTCTGCCTTTGCTATGCCCATTCCTGTTTCCTCCACTTCCTGCTCCCTCTTAGCATGCTCAGTATCCTTCTCAGTCACAGTCACCCATCACTGTCCAGACTCCACTCTCCAGGGCCAACCCCACCAACCTTCCCTGCCAGCTCAACCCAGGCACCTGAATAGTAGCCACTGGATGCCTGGCAGCCACTGTCCTCCCTCCCCACTGCCATTGCCTCTGCTCACTGGCAGAGCTCCTGCATCCCACCAAATACAGTTCGGGGACTCTGCAGAAATGGAAAAATCCCAGAGATTATTGTGGGGGATGGGTGGGGAGTAAGGAAATTGCCTGGTGGGTGGGCAACAAGAAAATGCCATTCATGAGCAGTTAATTTCCTAAACTCTCTTCTTGGGCCAGCGACAAGAAGAAACCATTTTCTACCCAATTACAATTATTCATGAACCTTTTTCTTTTGTCTACCAGTGATTCTGGAGAAACCAGCCCCGTGAGGAAACGCAGCAAAGGCAAGGGCAATTAGACGCTGCGCGGAGGCTCAGCATTTGACTCGCCTGTGAACTCTTCATTAATTCCAGCCCCATATTTTTAGGTTGTTTCCTCTCCAAACCTCTCGCACACACAGTACTCAGCCTCTCCCTCTGCATCCCATCCTTCCCTCTCCCACCTGGCACTCCCTAAGCCTCTTACAGTTCTAGAGGAAGGGGGAATAGAGGAGTTTGAACCCTCAAACTGCCCCTCGCTCGTCCCACCTGCCAATACAGAAAGCAGCACTGACAGACACTGCCTTGCCTTGCCTTCTCTGCCCGCCTTGCAGTTTCTTGATGCTAGAGTACTGGGTTGCCATGGCAACGACGAATCCAACCTAGCCATTCCCGACAACGAGGATGCTAGAAGCTGCCATGGCAAGGAAGCCACTGCTTATGCTCATTGCCCCCTGAGCCTGGCTGGGTTGGGAGCATCACCTCTGGGGCAGATGCTGCCTAGAGATGGAGACAGACTGAGGGGTTTCTCAGTGGTACAGAGCATTAGGAAACATCGTCAATAACGCAGCTTTCTGTGGGCACCAGCACATATAACAGGAGGCTTGGTGTGAAAAGCTTCAACCTCCCTCCCATTCTTTTTGATTGTACCCCAAAGGAGAGTCTTTTGTCTTCCTCTAGGATCTTGGAGATCTCAGGAGAAAGTCAAAGCAAACATACACACACACCGACACACACACACCGACACACACACACACACACACACACACACCGACACACACACACACACACACACACACACGTGCGCGCGAGACAAATGGGTAGTTTTAGCCTAGGCTCTTTGGAGTCACCTCTGTCTCACCTGACTCCCCGTCACCCCCAAGGTGGTGAACTTCAGGGATACAGAAGAAAGGCATAAATGAACATCTGACACACCTGGCAGCACCTCTGGGGATGCATTAGGATCTCAGAGTTATGTCTTAGTCTGCATCAAAGGGATTCCCTGGGTCATTGGAAGGAAAAAAGGGGCCACACGTGTTCTGCAGGCTCTGGTACTTGTTTGAAATGCAGGAAGCAGTAAGAAAGAAAACTGTGGTACCTTTGCAGTGAGTGGCACCAGCCACAGTGAGGGTCGGCAGCCATGAGGCACTGGGAACAGGACTGGCGTCTCCCACAGCTGGCCACAGGGATTCTCCGCACCTGAGAAACAAGGTACAGAGGTCAGAGCTGTGACTGATGAGAAAGAGTTCATAGCCTCTATCAAGGATCATTCACTGTTTTTAGAAGGACTTTGAGGAGAGGATCAGGGTGACAAGTGGCTCATCAGTCAGTGGAGATTCTATTATTTGTTATTTCGGCACCATACCCAGCAGTGCTCCAAAGTTACTACTGGCTCTGCACTCAGAAGTCACTCTTGGAGTTATTTAGGAGACCATATGGGATGCTGGGAATTGAACCTGGGCCAATATTCTACCTGCTGTGATTCTGCTTTCTTTACTATGTCTAGTCTTCTAATCTCTTTACTATGTCTCCAGCCCTGGAAATCTGTATTTTAAGCAACCCAGTTTTCTGATCTGCTAACGGTGATTTTCCCCAACAATTGCAAAATCTGGCCTTTTCATACAGAGACAAGTTGTATGTGTGGGGAGGGGACATAGCCACTTTGGAAATGAGCTTCCGGGGATGACAAAAGCTGCGTGGACCCAAGGTGGAGACTCTGGCTCTGGACATGAGCTGCTTGCTCCCAGCCTCTGTACTAAGGAGCAGCAAGGGGATCTCCCAATTATCTTTGCCCTGCGGCTGCTCCCCAGCAAGCCCCTACTGCACAGACCTGGGGAGCTGGAGAAGGCAGAAGAAAGGGAACCCAAGAGACATCCTCTGCTCCTAAGGCCATACAGTGGGTAGTGAAGAAAGGTACAAGGACTCCTTACAAAGGGGAGAGTCAAGGTGGAGTTGTCAAAGGCATTATGGGGAAAATAAGGGTGTTTCTGGGGTCCTCTCTTTGCCTTTTTGGCAGATAACTCTGTCATTTCATGGTCCTCCACTACCATTAGAAGTGGGCAGACCACTAGTCTCAACCAGAGTGACTCAGAGTGCAGAGATCTTGCCCACTGTCTTCGTTCTGGAGATTTCTGTGAATCCTGGCATCTCTCTCAGCATGTTTTCTCATCTACTAGAGGGTGATGGGGGTGACTGCCTACACAGGGCTATTACAAACTTGGTCTGGCACATGCTAAGTGCTTGATAAATATTGGCCAGTGCTAGAATGTGAGAGAATTCTACAGTTCAACTAACACAGGAAAACTCTGACTGAAGAAGCCAAATCAGCCTCCTCAGAGGAATTTCAAGGAGCCTTTGAATATGCTGAACAGGGAAATAGTCTAAGAGACACATAGGAAGCAACATCTGCTCCAAGGACCACTTTTTGCTAGACTGTTTAGTAAAATGTGCATCTCTAGAACATTCTAGGAGAACTTAATGTATTTATATTGTATTTAAACATATAGCTTTGTGAAAAGTAATAACAAGAGAACAATATAAATGCTGGTTATTGAGTAACACATGATGGTAAGAACCCCAGAGTAATGCAAACATCTCAGTATAACCATTTTTTTGGCAGGGGCACAGTCTCCCAAGCAGTGTTCAGGAGACTCAGAAGTCACTGGACCCACAGTTCCATGCAAGCAGCAAAGATGCAGTGCTGTGGGGGCTGGAGCTATAGCACAGTGGGTAGGGTGTTTGCCTTGCACATAGCCAACCTAAGTTAGATCTCTGGCATTCAATATGGTCTCCTGAGCCTGCCAGGAATAATTTGAGTGCAGAGCCAGAAGTAACCCCTGAGTGCCACCAAGTGTGGCCCCCCAAACAAAAAACAGTAACAGAAAAAAAATGATGTGGCACAGTTCAAGCCCTTCTGTGTCAGAGATTCCATGTGGTACTGAGGATCAAACTAGGTACACTGCATGTAAGGTTTGCACTCTCCCCCCCATATTATCTATCTTACAGCTATTTCTATCTGCCAAATAATTAATGAATATTACAGATAATGTTAGATCGCTGTCAATATGGCCTAGGAAAGTATATTCCTCAGGTTCTCATTCTCTAGCAGTGAGACTGGCTCTAGATGAACCTAAATAAAACATATAATAATTGACAATGTTTTGGGGCCAGAGCAATATCACAGTGGGTAGGGTATTTGCACATGGTCCACAGGGTTTTGATCTCCAGCATCCTATATGGTCCCCTGAGTACTGCTAGGAATGACCCCTGAGCACAAAGTCAGGAGTATGTAATCTCTGAGAACAGCAGGGTATGACCCCAAACCGAAAACAAACAAAAAGAATTAACAGTGTTGGGTTGAGCAATAATACAGTGGGAGTGCACTTGCTTTGCACATAGTAGACACAGATTTATGACTTGAACCACTTATGGTCATTTCCCCCAAAGCTCCCTAAATAGTGAACCCTAAATAGAGCCAGAAGTAATCCCTGAACACCACCAACTGTGCTCCCCCTAAAGAAACAAGCAAATTACCAATGTTGATGCCCAGCAGAAAAGCATTACCAGATATCAGGATTTAGAAGGGTAGAAGCTAGAAGAAAGTGTTGCTTTCTGGAAGGTAAGGACCTGTCATTTATTGGTGTCTTTTTTTTTGGGGGGGGGGTGGATCACACCCAGCAGCACTCAGGGGTTATACCTGGCTCTATGCTCGGAAATCGCCCCTGGCAGGCACGGGGGGACCGTATGAGATGCCGGGATTCGAACCACTGTCCTTCTGCATGAAAGGCAAACGCCTTACCTCCATGCTATCTCTCCGGTCCCCTATTGGTGTCTTTATAATGGTTCCCAATATAAGTCTTGGTTTTCTGGGAAGGTTAGCATGAGGATTTATGAGTTACTTGCATAGTTTCAGAAAGTAGACTGGGAAAAAAAAACATGCACAGATTAAGCAAGATTTTCAGCATCTTTGCTTTGTGCTGGAATTTTATCAGCTCTGTTTGGTAGCACAGTCAGTACTATGACTGGCAGCTTTGAGATGCCCTTGATAAATATAGCCTGAGAATGGGAATTGTTACTTAATATATGCCATTTGTTGAGTAGACAAAAACCTTTCAAAACTGGGATGCCTGGGGCAGAAGCATCACAAAGAAATGTTTGGTAACACGAGCTGGTTGAGGAGATCCTGCGTGGTGAAGAAGTGGTTTCTCAATGGTGAGACCTATATGCCATCATTTCTGTGTGGACAATAGGATGTCACTGATTTTCCTAATGCACAGGCAGCCTGGAAGGTGCTTCCGGCTGCCAGATTTGGCAATGTATCTGCAACTGTGCTTGGGGATGGATGTCATGAATGTTCTCTTGAGGATGATGGTAACAGTAGGGGAGACTGAGAGCATTTTTTCTGTCCCTCCTGTCATAATGTCTCACTGTTTTGTACTTGGCAAGTTCAAAAGGGGAGTCAAAGGCAGAATGACTGCTAGATTTGTTTTGTTTTGTTTTGTTTTGGGGTCACACCCAGCAGCTCTCAGGGATTACTCCTGGCTCTACGCTCTGAAATCACTTCTGACAGGCTCAGGGGACCAGATGGGATGCCGGGATTTGAACCACCATCCTTCTGCATGCAAGGCAAGTGCCCTACCTCCATGCTATCTGTCCAGCCCCAGCTGCTAGATTTTTAGTAGTTTGGAACTTCAGCTACTGGAGTTCATCAGGGTTGTTTAAGTCCAAGCCCTGACAAGGCCTCTTCTATCTCTATCCCTGAGAGAGTAACTTAACCTCCCAAGTCTCAGAGTAATTTTACCTCATTAAATTATTAACATTTTATTAACACTATTTACTAGGTGTGGGTAAATGTGTGTGAATACACAACTCAATGCATCTAAAGAAACTGTCCTTAGAAGAATAATTACTGTCCAAGTCAGTAGGAACTCAATACAAATTAGTTTCCCTCTAAATTAGTTGCTTCTTTTCTTGGGGAGAGCACTTTCTATAAATGAGGAAAATGTAAAACAAAAACACCAAATACACCAAACACAAATAGGTCTCTTTTAAAATTTCAGTAAGTGAAAACGAACCAAAACAAAATAGCCCAATAAATTAAGAGAAAAGTGGACGCCATAAATCTCCTGGTTCATGAATGTGTATGAGACTGTGACCTGATATTAACCCCCAACCCCCAAAACCAGTCCCATTGGGTAGATTCATAAATGCATCTTTTACCTCTCAGTGCCGAGAGAATAAATGAATAAATTCAGTCACCTTCCTGATTATGCACCCATTTGCAAGCACACCCTCCTCTAAAGAACTTGGCGTTAGAAATATAGCCAATAGTAAAATTGTTAAGTAGGTAAAATTTATTGGTTACTTACTGACAGTAGGTTTTTTAATTCCAGGCCTCTGAAACCCAGCTATGGGTCTGCTGGAAGCCTGTAGCAGTATTGAAACTTGGAAGTCAAAAGTAAAAGCTCTACTACTTGATAATGATATCAATTAATTTTAATTTGTCTGTCAGAAGCAATAAATAGCATTTTGACCTACCTCTTTCCCGGCTGTTAAATAGATGTAGATATTCTCTTTAGGATGAGGGACAAGTTTGTAGAAAACAGGCGTTTCTTCTTTAATTTCATAGATAACCTCTGGACAATTTGACGTCAAATTCTCACCAAGAATAACCTATTTTTTTCCAAAAGAGAAATAAGATCTCTATTAAATATTTTGCATACCACGCTGGTCAAATTTGTTGAGTGATTCTAAAAATCACTTTCTCTCTAACGAAATGAACTGGCTAATTGAAGTTCTTGATCTTTCTCCCATGTTCAGTCATCAGCAAGGTCATCACATTTCTGCCTTTATAAATATCACACTCCAAGCGAGTCTTTAAAGTCAGGTTGCATCCTTAATCTGATGCCAAGAGTGATCTTAAAACTATAGGAAGGGGCCTTGGGCCAAGATCTACATGTGTTACTTTGATTCTTTCACATGATTCCATAATGCTAGTTTAATGTAGCCAGAAAAATGCAATGGACTCAAACAAGTAAATGTGTTTACATAGAAAATGCAAGCAGAGTGGGCTTAAAATTATACATTACCCAACTTTCCTGAATATACACAATGCTTGGAAAATGACAGTGAGCCTTTGTAGACATGCACAGGCATGTAAGGGAGTGGAAACAGACAACTTTTCCAATTCACTAGCAAGTGACGTGGGCACAAACAGCTTGAGCTCAGGAGTTGTAGAATTGATGCTCAGGTTCATTTAGGAGGTTCCGTCCACTTACTTACATGGAGTGATTTAGCTCTCAGATGAGGTAAACAAGTCCTAATTAATTAGCTAATTAATTAGCTAAAGTTGCCTATACTAGAAGGCAGGCAGTTAATAGGAAGGCAGAGTGGACAAAAGGAGATAGGCAGGTTCTTATAGGTCAAGCCAAAATTTTGCATCTGGCTCAAGATAATAGAATATTTCTGTAGGTTTTGGGCAGAAGAGTAACAGGATGAGTAGACAGAATTAGAAAGAGGCTATAAAACTAGTCATGGGACTAGAAAAATAGGTGAACTCATAAAATAATAAAACTAAACCTCTTCCCCCCTAACTAGAAAGAGTGGGCTGGAGAGATAGTACAAGGATTAAGGCATTTGCCATGCATGTGGTGAGCTGGGTTGAATCTCTAGCACTAAGTACTGTCTTCAGAGTCCTACCAGGATTAATCCCTGAGCACTGATCCAGGAATAAGTCCTGAGCACCGTCAGATGTAACCTGAAAATCAAAACTGCAAGACAGAGAAAGATAGCTCAACAGACTGAACACATGCTTTCCACATAGGATGTCCAGATTCCATCCCAAACTCTTCCTGGTCCTCCAGGAGAAATTCTTGAGCATAAAGTAGCCCTGAAAAAAGTTGAACAGACACTACACAAAGAAGATAGACGAGAGCCAATGGGCACCCAGAAAAATGCTCATCATCATTGATTTAGGGAAATGCAAATTTCTGACCATGAGAGTTTCAACTGTCACCTTTTTACAAAGGTCAAAAGCAACAAGTGATTCCAGGCATGGCAGAAAAGGAACCGTCCTTCACCTCTGTGGGAAGGTGAACTGATTCTGCCTCTTTAAAACACAGTGTGAAGACTCCTCAAAACAAAACAAAAACTACAACTATCATATGATCTGGGTGGGTGGGGGAAGCAGTTTGAAAAGATATGCACATACCTTTGTTTTATATAAATTGCAATACTATTTATGATAGCCAAGGTCTAGAAACAACCTAAATACCCAACAACAGATGAGTAAATAAATTGTGCTCTACAAACACAATGGGAGACTACTCGACTATCAAAGATGAAATTTTGCCTTTGTTATAACTTCAATAGAACCAGGGGGTGTCATATGAAGTAAAAGTAAAATAAGTCAGTAGATAAGTGAGATGATCTCACTCAGAAGTGGAACATAAAGTAACAAAGCAAAGACATAAGCAATGTCCAATAAAAAAAAAAAAAAAAGAAAAATTTGGACCCTTGACAATAGAACTGAGGTAATGAAGCCAGGGCAGAGTGGAGAGTGGGGGAGGAGTCCATGGACATGGACAGTGCTAAAAGGCTATTATTAGTGTTAGTGTGACAGATTAACATTACACGCCTCTGACACAAACATTCACACTACTGTAACAGCCATTATTACCTCAATGTTTTAAAGTAGTTTTAAATCTACTTTTAATTTTTACTTTTAATTTTAAAAAGTAGGTTTGAATCTGGACTCTGCCCTTTAAGTAGCTGTGCTTGTTTAAATTAGTCACTAAGCTACAAATCTGGGCTTAATTTCCTCATCTATCAAACAGGACTAATAACACTGACCTTGCAGATAATTGCTCTAAGGATCACATTTGAATAATAAAAGATGTTTAGCACATAATGAATACTCAATAGATCCAATCTGTTACCTGATTACAAACTCCTTTGGGTCAGGACCATGTCACAATCACTTTTGTAACTTTCCAAATCTTTCCAAAGTGAAGATTTTCAGCATTTGTCAGTTTGACCAAATCCATTAAAATATATGTTTTAATACAGATTAAAACCTCTATATTTGGGGCCAGTGAGGTGGCACTAGAGGTAAGGTGTCTGCCTTGTAAGCGCTAGCCAAGGAAGGACCATGGTTTGATCCCCCAGCGTCTCATATGGTCCTCCCAAGCCAGGGGCGATTTCTGAGCGCTTAGCCAGGAGTAACCCCTGAGCATCAAACGGGTGTGGCCCCCCCCAAAAAAAAACATAAAAAACCCATCTATATTCATATCTCTTACCATTGTGGACATCTATTGAGCATATAATATGAATAGGATAAAAATGGCACCTTAGGGGCTGAAGTGATAGCACAGCAGATAGGCCATTTACCTTGTACATTGCTGACCTGATATTCCATATGGTCCCCTGAGCCTAAGAAATGTAATTTCTGAGAGCGGAGTGTAAAGTAACCCCTGAGTGCTGCCAGATGTGGCCCAACCCCACCCTCCCCCAAAAGAAACCTCCTTAGATTATTTTCTAAAAATTGACACTCACACAACTGACCAATAATACGTCATTACCCACATATCCTGATGCCGACCAGGCACTTGCTATTTAATGAAGGGCTCCTTAACAAGTTGGCACAGGGCAAGGCCTGGCTTTCTCTTCTGAAGGTAACTTCTTTCCATTGTGCTGCACTCAGTAGAGCCCAGGTGAATTTGGGGTAACTGGAGGCTCACTAAGAAACCATAAATTGCTCATTAAATCCAGTAACAGGTTTGTAAATGTCACTCTTGCTATACATTAAATGTAACTTTAGAAAAGGGAGACGCATTTCAGTCCTAAGGGAACAGAAAAGCTCTGTGCTTCTAAGAATCTTGCCAAAATGACTCTAAGGCTGCCCTATTCAGTAATGTAACCCCTTGTCAGATAAGGCCCATTTACACATTTAGTTCCTCCTCAATCACACTTGTCGCATATAGCCAGTGGCCTATAGGAAGATGATATTTTTTTGGAATATGATATTTTTAAAAAGAAAAAAACAACTGATTTTAAAAAATATGCTCAAGAGAAGAAATACTATTCCTCACCTCTCTTGAGGAAATCCTCTCATCAAATTGAGGAAGCTGGAGAAGCAGACAGTGGATAAGGTACTTGCTTTGCATGGGGTTAACTTGGGTTCATTTCCTGGTACCCCATAAGGTTCCCTGAGTAACTCCAGGGATAATTATTGAGTGCAGACTCAGGAGTAATCTCTGAGTGATATTGAGTATGGCCCAAAAACAAAACAATAAAAAGTGAAAGGCTTGGTGCCAAAGAATTAGTACAGCAGATAGGGTACTTGCCTTGCATATGACCACCCCAAGTTTAATTCTTGACATCCCCTATTGTTCCTTAAGCACTGACAGAGTAATTTTGAGTACAGAGCAAAGAATAACACTTGAGTACTGATGGGTGTGGCCCTAAACAAAACAAAAAATAAAAAGCTTGGGGCTAAATAGATATAATACAGTAGGTAGGGACAGGGCACTTTTCTTGCATGTGTCCAACCCAGATTCGATTACTGCTTCCCATATGATCCCTGAGCAATGCTAGGAGTGATCCCTGAGCAAAGAGCCAGGAGTAAGGCCTGAGCGCAGGTAGGTTTGGCTAAAAACAAACAAACAAAAATTGATTGGGACAACCATCCATTTTTATAGAACTGAAATGGAATTAGGCCAAGTCTTTGTGCTTGTTTCCACTTAGTAATAGGAAATAAAAGAGAAGAATAAGGTAAAGAACACCCTGAGAAAAAGAAAGCCCAGTCTACAAAGAGAGATCAATGTGAAGAGCCAATGGCTGTGAAAAAAGAATGGCTTCCAAATCAAGATTCCAGATAAAGAGAGAGAAACAGAGTAAACTAGCTCTGAAGACCTTATTTAGATATCAATATGAACAAAAGCCATGAAAGGGGAAAAAAAAAGATATTCTTGACCTAATTAGGAAAATATGGACTCAGATGATTCTCAAGAATTAATAGATATTGTGTTGGTTGTAAAAATAACTTCATTGTTAAAGTTATTTAATAAAATAATCATAGTTTTAGGAGATGTTTAATAAAATGTGTGTGAGTGATTTCAGTGTCTGGTACTTGCTTTGAAAGGAAAAAGTAGAGGCTGGAGAAGTAACACAGCTGTAGGATGTTTACCTGAGTTTGATCCCTGGCATCCCATATGGTCTCCAAAGCCTGCCAGGAGCAATTTCTGAGTGCAGAGCCAGGAGTAAACCCTGAGCACCTCCAGGTGTGGCCCCAAAACCAAAATAAATAAATAAAAGAAAAAGGAAAGTCTAATTTATAAACCACCACCCTGGTTCATTTTAAGTAGAAAACTGCATTACAGTTTTTATTGGATTTTTTTAAATTTTTATTTACTCCTACATGGTTGAAGCATATGAAGCATGGTTGAAAGAAAAAGTGCTTGATTCAGCAGCACATATATCCTAAAATTGGAGAAAGAAAGACCTCACTGGGGCAACACTGATTTATTTGCCTAATACTTTGGTGATAAGATGCCAATATTTTCCCTAGAATTTTGAATTAGAGCATAGAAGTCTTCCTTTCTTGTATGCTTAAAAAATTACCAAAGGGTACAATGTGTAGAGCTTGTAAGTAACTTCCTAGACAAACCCTCTAAAATAGTATGTACTGAAGCTTGTTCTGGGCACTACAGATGTTGACCTTCAGCAATGGTGAGACTCTTCTCAGGAAGACAATCTGGTATTGATTCACTCAGTTACAGTGAATGGACTCCTGAGCCCCACAGCCTTAAACATCTATGTAAAATGATCTATGCAGAAATATTCACTGCACTGTTAGAAACAATAGAATGAAAGAACAATAAATGTCTGGCCACAAGGGTTGGAAAAAGTAAATAATAGTACAACAAACAAGTAATAAAAATTACTGGAAAGCCTTATGTGTGATATATGCATATATTGAATACACATAGACATGTTTAATATGCATATATATATTTATGTTTTGTTTTGTTTTGGGGCCACACCCAGCAGTGCTCAGAATGGATGCTGGGGATCAAACCCATGTTTGTCCCATGTTGACTGCGTGCAAGGCAAATGCCCTATTGTGCTATCGTTCTGGCCCCTAATTATATATTTGTATATATTGTTTATATTTGAAGAGATATAGACATGTTTTAATAAAGAGGAAAGATTATTTACTTTTGTTGGCTTGTAGACAATAGCCAGGAATCAATCCAGCTATTCAATGGTAGCTAAGTAGAGAATAAAGTTATTGTGAATGTACACAATAGATTACTATTCAGTTCTTAGGAAGGATGAAATCATATCATACCTGCAACTTGGATGGAATAGGAGGATACCATGTTAAGTAAAGTTAATTAGAAGAAAAGTACAGATACTAGATGATCTCATTTATGTGTGGCATTAAGAATAATAGGACAATAAAATGCAATGTATTAAATCAGGGAGACCTAGATCACCATTGACCCTAGACTATAAATGAAAAAGACAGAAAGAAGTATATCAAGAGGGTGGGGGTAAGAGGAAGAGAATGGGAAGTAACAGGACCAGGGTCCAGGAGCCTTGGGCACATGAGTGCTGTCAACTTTAAAGCCAATAACACTGTCAGATAAGACCCAGACTACAATGACTTGAAACTATTTCTGTCAAGGAGGCAGAATGAGGGTGGGAGGGAACCTAGGGACAAGGTGGTAGTGGGACTGGTATTGGAACATTGTACACCTGAGATTCTTCTATAAATAACTTTACAAATCACAGCAACTCAATAAAAAATAATATTAAAAATTAGTCTCTGGAAAGATTCCCCAAAATCCCAACAACACTGGTCTCACTGTAGGTCAGAAATTGTCTCTGCAGTCTAGGCTCTTTGAAAGATTTTAGTGTCAATGTAATCTCTTAAATTTCAAAAGTAAGGGGCTGGAGAGATAGCATGGAGGTAAGGCGTTTGCCTTGCATGCAGAATGACAGTGGTTCGAATTCCAACATCCCATATGGACCCCTGAGCCTTCCAGGAGCGATTTCTGAGCGTAGAGCCAGGAGTAACCCCTGACCACCGCTGGGTGTGACCCAAACTCAAAAAAAAAGTTTTGTTTCAAAAGTAAATTGTGAATAAATGAATCAATTGTAGAAAATTATCCTAACCCTGAGGCTGCAAAGTTTTTATTTTCATCACCACGAACTGTGCCAAAAAAGGCTGAGAGTTGAAGGTCCAAGGCCTCTAATAGGCTGTCCTCCTCTCTCTTGTGCCTCAGCAGAACAGAGACAGATAGACAAAGAGGGAAAGAGAGATCTGTCCCTCTCCTGTCTTCATCAACACCCCCTTGGGTCCCACCAGCCCAGGCCACTAACCAGTCACATGCATCTTCCAACTGCAAAGTTTACATCAACGGCCACACAGGAAGTCAACCAGAAGGACAGGGACACGGAAAAAAGTCTCTTCTTTGCCAGGCAGTTCAGGCAAAGAACACAATCTATGAGGCAGGGAGTAAACCCTGAGTCATGGTAACCCAAGTGACAACTTGGGCCTGGAGAGATATTATAGGAGATAAGGCACAAAGTCTACTTAATTCAGCCCTCAGCAAATGGTCCTCAGCATTCTGTCAGGAGTGATTTAGAACTTGTGGAATAACTAGGAGTAGACACCCCCTTCAAAAAGAAAGTAGCTTCATTTTTGCAAAAGAGAAGTCTCATTCAATAGGACAAGTCACACACACACACACACACACACACAGAGTGAGAGAGAGAGAGAGAGAGAGAGAGAGAGAGAGAGAGAGAGAGAGAGAGAGAGAGAGAGAGAGAGAAGAGAGAGTCCTGGGGCTTGATGGGAGTTCATATTTGTTTATGAACAAATATGTACCAATAGGCCCTTATATTCCCTTCACAGCTTAAGTCAGCCCAAGCCTCTGCCCCTTTACCCTCTGAGTCTCAAGCATCACTTCCTCTCATACTTCTCTGGTACCCCACTCTCACCCCCTGCTGTTCTCTTCACAAAATTTTTCACTGACTGAAGTGGCTTCCTAACTGACAGACCCACATACTTGTTTGCTGCCTTTCCTATATCACCCCCCTTCCACTTTAAGCAGACCCGGGGAGCATATTTATGCATCCTCAGCACCTAAAACAGTGTGCTACATATGAACAAGTGGTACATAGATAATTATTAAATGAAAAAATATTCCTCTATTCATAATCGGGCCTTCTGAGGTTTCTCAGGTTTCCCCCGCTGGACACACAATGTGCGGAGAGCACATTATTCCGGTGAGAGTTTTCCTTCATATTACCCCACATTCTCTTGACATCTCCTAAAGCCTCAGGGAAGGCTCTGAGCTGGCTTGAGGATTTTTGTGGCCTCCCAGAACACCTCTCTGTTATAACCCCGAAATGTAGGGCAAGTGAGACTTCCACACTATCCAGGCAGTCACAGAACAAGTTCAACACCACCCACGAGAAAGCGGGCACAGTGAGAAAAACATAGGGGAGAAAAATGAAACAAAAGATGACATTTCTTTTACTATCATCAGGAAGTGGAAAAACCATAAGCATCCTAAAATCAAAAGTATCTGACACCAAATCTTATTCCTGATGTCTAAGAGGGACTAACTTGCCAAAAGGCAAATATCTTTTTTTTTTGCCAAAAGGTAAATACATGTCTCTCTCTCTTTCTCTCTCTCTCTCTCTCTCTCTCTCTCTCTCTCTCTCTCTCTCTCTCTTTCTCTCACTCACACACACACACAAAACTAATAGCATTAATATACTTCAATTCTACAGTTAATAAGGATTCATAGAAAGATGGAGGCAAATCACTTTTATGTTCAATATAGATAGATTTCAATATGGGTAGAAAGAGAGGCACAGACTGGACCATAAGTCCTAGATTCATGGGTCCCACCAAAGTGACCTCTGGGAAATTCAATGGCCATGAACAAAATGTGGGAACGGTGAACAACATCTTCTGAACAGCCTAGAGGGGTCCATTTCCAAGTCATGATGTTTCCAAGTGTTTTTATATGTCATACACTGGCCATCCCCTATATACCTGCAACCCTATTTACAGCTCCAAGTCATACCCTGAGTTCCCTGTGATAAGCTTTTCATGATTTGATCATTCTGAGGCACTACTGGTCTTGCAAAATGTTTTCTGATTTATTTTAATCTTTCATTTTCACTAGGAAAAAAAAGATAAGCAGCAAAGGTAAGGCAGACTCCTCGGGCATTATGAGATATAGTCTACCTTTGATTGCAGGAAAAACGTGGTGGAAAAACGTGGTGGAACCGGAGGGAGTCTCACTCCTGAAAGCCACGTTGGGAGTAGCCCTTTGGTTGCTACTCTTGGCTCAAAGGGCCTGAGCAGTACTTCTCTAATGATGGTGGGCAAAGGGCATCAGAGTCCTCAGAAGCACAGGGAGTGCAGAGAGAAACCACAGTAGCTCACTATTCCCCAGTCATTCCAGAAACCTACTGAAACACATGCTTCCCACCTTTGCTCTTCAAGAGCCAATTGCAAAAATGCTGGGGTTCCCAGAAGCTATCTGCTGCCCCCAGAGCAGACGCCACGGCCTCTTTGCTTGGCTCGGTGGCCAAGGCCAATCCCAGCACAGAAATTAGTGAAAACCACAGTAGCCTCAGCAGCCCCTGAGTGAAACCACCATCTCTGCATCTAGGCATTATCCATAAACTCCAATATGAAACAGAAAACACAAAATTTCTCATCTCTGTAGATTCTCATGGTCTATGAGCAGGAGAGATGGCTTCCATTCAAGTTCCCTAAATCTTGGCGCTTCATTTAGGATTTGGTCCCTTTATGGTAACAGAGATGAGAGTATGAGGTTGTGAATACTAACAGGTTGAGGTGTGGACCACTAGTGGCTCACACTTGAGATTACAGTGACGGGCCAGGATCAACAGGTAAGCAAATGAAGTACTTCAGACAATGATTCTAACACTAGGCACAAAGGAGGAGGCCAGCACTCTTAGCTGTTATATTCCACAACCACAGCCTTCTTATCTCTTCTGCTACTAAGAAAGGTTTACGGGCATGAATTTTCTATTTCATTTCATTTATATGTCATGCATATCCCATTATTACCTATTTATCATTTTTTTTCATTATTACCTATTTATCACCTGGAACCACTGAAAAAAGATTCCAGTGTTCCCTTGAAATAAAGACAATTTTCTCTAGGAGATGGCTCTGGCAGCTGACCAGAATCACAGACACACAAGACACCACAGCACAATGTGGAGAAAGTTTCAGTATTTACAAAAGTGTGCACTGGCGTGGCTGGGCTCTGTGATGTGTGCTTGTCTTGATTCTGAGAGCTGAGTGTTGTGTGGCTGTAATTTCTCAGCTAATCCCAGTGGAAATGCTGACAAATGGAAAAATTATAGCATACAATCATTTTCAGAAAGGAAGTATAATGAGGAAATAACCGAATAACCGGGCAAAGGGTAGGAATGGCTGGACATAACATGTTTCACGGCCATCAGAATAGCATTCAACGAAATCAGGGGCAAAGCAAAGGCTCTCCAAGGCCCTTTCAGCTCCAAAGTGCATCAATGTTTCTAAAAATCTCATAAAGGAACCAGGAACTGTATTAGCACTAGTATCAAGTCCTGAGTTTCTCCACTCAGTAGTCAAATCGTACCTTTGGAGGGAGGGCCAGGCTCCTTGGAAGAAGGGCCTATCTGTGAAAGCACTTTAAGAGTGATTCAATATCTTGGCTTATGCTCAAAATAAACATTTCCACATAACAGAACATTATACAGCTATTTTAAAACACTGTTTACAAAAGGTTTGTATTAACATTTTCATATAAGCATTTTCCTTCATTAACCAAAGGGAGGGAAAGGATGCAAAATTGGATAGTTTAACCTCTACATTTAAAAAAAATCTAAAATATTGAGTGATTGTCTCTTTGTGACAGTATGAAAGCTATTTATCTTCTAGTTTCCCTTCATGTCCTACAACTGCATAACTTTCTTCATGAGCACATATTACTTTTATATTAAGTAAAACAGTAAAATAGCAGATAATTTTTTTTTGTTTTTGGGCCACACCCAACGGCACGCAGAAGTTACTCCTGGCTCTGTGCTCAGAAATTGCTACTGGCAGGCTCAGGGGACCATATGGGATGCCAGGGATTGAATCCAGGTTGTCCCGAATCATCTGCATGCAAGGCAAATGCCCTACTGCTGTGCTATTGTTCTGCTCCAGTCTCACCAGATAATATTTAAACTATAGGGGCCGGCTAGGTGGCACTAGAGGTAAGGTGTCTGCCTTGCAAGCACTAGCCAAGGAAGGACCACGGTTCTATCCCCCAGCATAACATATGCCCCCCCTCAAGCCAGGGGCAATTTCTGAGCACTTAGCCAGGAGTATCAAATGAGTGTGGCCCGAAAAACCAAAAAAATATACTTAAACTATAAATAAGAGGTACTCAGAAATTTAAGAAGTCAGTTATCATGTGTGTGTGAAGATATGTGTTAGTGGTGATGGTGATAGTAATGGTGATGATGAAGGTAGGGGTGAAGATGGTGGTGGAGGTGGTGGTAATAATGGTGGTGGTACTGGTAGTGGTGGTGGAGGAAATGGTAATGATGGTGATGGTGGTAGTGGTTTAATCATGGTGGTTGTGTTGATGGTGGTAGTAAAAAAAAAAACCAGACTATCATGTCTATCTCTTGTACAAGCCAGCATATGCTCTATAACCTGGTCAAATGCCATCAGCTATGTTCAGGGGAACTGAGGACTCAGGCCATGGGTGATCTAAATCCACTTTCTTCTCTTCCTCCAGCCGGTGGGGTGGAATTTAGTGTTGTTTTCTTGATGCAGTTCAGTACCTCTATGCTTAAGCTTAAGAAGTCATGTTAGTGTCTATCAATGTTCACCTCTTCCAACAATTCTAGAAATAAGTCTGGCAAAGTAGAAGCATGAAGTATTTGAGTATGGGGAGATAGGAATTATCTGTACCTTCCTGGGCCCTTGGACTCTGGATAACTTCAGGAGCTGCCTCCTGAATTCTGCATTCAGCAGACCTGAGGACCTTTCAGAAATGATTGGGCTACGCTAGAAAGCCTGGCAAGGATCTCCCTGGTAGTCAAAAATAACCTCGAAGGAAGGATCCTTTTTTAGGAAAGCAGGAGTTTGGGTTTGATTTCAAAAAGATCATCTTGTTTGGGAGGTACTTCTCAAATTGAAGGGTTTGTCACTTTCTGGGTCTGGAATCCTCCCCTGTGCCTTGAAGAACTCTCTAAGCCCCCAGGAGGTTCCCCAACCAAGGGACCCATCAACAAGCTTGTCAAGGCTACTCATGTCTCAGATATATGGAGGAGAATGACGGGCCTCTCTGACATGTTCACATTTTAGCTACACTGTCATGTAAAATTTGGTAAACTTCTCATTTCTCGTGTGCCCACATTTTCTCAAAGGGCCAATGGGACAAGAACTGATAGGGTTAGGAAGTGAGTTGAGTGAATCCACTCATGTGGGATGCATATGGGATGCATAACTGGCACCAGGGAAGTAATACATAAACATCTGCAGTCACAGTACAAGACCAATAGTCAGGCTTCCCTGCTCTTCCGTCAAAAAAATAAATAAATAAAACAGGTTGCAGGTGATGTTTTTGAATGGGGATTCCAAACAGAGGCTCAGAATAAGCAACACTTCCATCAGCCCCTCTCCCTATTCCTCAGCCTGAGGCTGCAGTGTGGTGCCACACCTCTGGTGTCACCCCTCCATTCACCAGCGACCAGCTGCACACAAGCTATTAGGGTGAACAAACAGGACAGCCAAAACCAGGCCACCCCCCAGGGAATTATTTATAGCCAAGTGTTCCTTCACCTCCAATTTACCATGTAACAGTTTGGTTGGCTCAGCTTTGGGAAACAGTGTTCTTGTCAAAATATTCCTCAAATATATCCCAATCTGAAGAGATAATTGGTAAGGAGGCCCAGAAAGGAATGATGGAAACTTCTTCTGCCAGGTTAATGGGTCCGATCGGCCTGACTGGGATGGTGTAGCTACGGAGATGTCTATTCATGGCAGGCAACTTGTAGGCAATGACTGATGGGTATTTACCTTTCCCCAGGAAGCACAACAGGAAGAGATGATCAATGTATACTTTAAAAGAATGTGTATACAAACAAACTCCCTCCCATATGTTACTGGGTTTCCTCCAAAGAAAACAGATTAAATCAGATGCGTAACAGGCACTAAGCACTGGAGCAGGCTGTGGGAATCCCAGGCCCCCTTCACAAGAAGCTTAAATTTGAGCTGGGAAGGCAAAAACAAACACAATTGAAAAGGCTGGGTATCAAAGCAAGACATTTGTAATGAGCCAAAGTATGATACAGATAATGAGTTTTGTAGCAGATGAGGGGAAAATAGGATCGATCCAGGCTTAGGAATACTCTAAGAGGAGGAGGGGCTTGAGCAGAACCAAAGCAGGAATAGAAGATGCAGCCAAGCCGAGAAAATAAGAAAACATTCCAGGGGACTGGGGATAGAACAGCAGTTACGGCACATGCCCAGCATGTGCCTCAAACAAGGTTTGCCTCCAAGCACTAGATGGAGCATTATATGGTCTCCTGAACACTGCTGAGAGTGGCACTACAGGGCAGGATCTGAGCACTGCCCTTAGGCCCTTGCACTGAATTGCCATCCTGGTTGGTGTAAAATAGCCAGAACTTCAGGAAAGAGACTGAAAGTGGGTGAAGGTGTAGAAGCCTGGCTGGACTATTCAAGCTTGGAGAAGAGCTCAATGGGATGGCATGAACAGGGATAAATGCACAAAAGGCAGAATGAGGGGCCCCCATCATTTTTCTAGGTGATTGGCATGATCTCATTTCATTTGGAAAAAATAGGATTCTCTACTATAAGATCACACAATTATGAATGGGAGATCCATTGGTGATAATCAATTTGTGACCTTCTCATTCCAATCTGAGCTGAAGCATCAGCGGACTCCCAGCCTGAGGGGACAAAAAGAACACAGTTCCCAATCAGGCCTGCTGCCCTAGATGCAGAGAGTGTCCAATAAGCATCCAAAATGTTTGGAGTTGAAAGTGATAAGGAAATCACAACCTAAGAGCAAATCCAGCATTATCTCTTCCATAGATTATTTTTCAATGGTAACTTTAAGTACATAGTGGCATCCACAGAAAAAGCAGTCTTTGCCCAGCTTAAGCCCTGTGCCATAGTCAACATTTATCATTAACAAAATTCACAGGGGCCAGAGAGATAGCATGGAGGTACGGTGTTTGCCTTTCATGCAGAAGGTCATTGGTTCAAATCCCAGCATCCTATATGGTCCCCCGAGCCTGCCAGGAGTGATTTCTGAGCATAGAGCCAGGAGTAACCCATCTCCTGAATTGAAGGTGTCAAGTTAGCAGTTGGAAATCCATTTCACTAGAATCTCAAACAGATCTCAAATGTCAGAGATCTTCCAAGTTATTAGGGAAGATTACATGCCTATTTGAGAATCATTCCCTCATCTATCCAACTTCAATATAAGAGACAGCATGGTACTGTCAGGCCTCTTCCCAGCTGTAAGATCTTAATAAACTGAAGTGTGGAGATGATTTGATGATATCAAAGTATGAATGTGGAAATTGACCAGTGTTGTTGTTATTATTATTAGTATTATTATTTTGACCAGCATTATATAAATGAGGCTCTGTTACCCAAATAGATTCCATTGTTTGAGCTCTTCTAAGGGCAAGAACTCAACTATACTCAACTATGAGGCTCAAGTCTCATTTATTCCTCCAGAGAGTCTCCCAATGAAAGCTTTGTGTGGCTCTCTCTCCTAAAAGAAGAATCTGTCACACAAGTGAAATCAATTTTTAGCCTATCTATTAGCTCTGAAGTAGCCAATCTAGCCAATCTATTAGCTTAGAAGTACCTAAAAGATTCCCTTTATTCTGCTTCTCATGGGCACGCCCCCTAGGGAATGAAAATCCAGACTTGACTAGGGGGTAAGATACAATGGGGGGGAAAATTAGTTCCAGGAGATAAAAGGCAATGGAAGTCTCAAAGGATTTTAGATCTCTAACTTTTCAGGGGCAGGCCTGGGTACAAAGGGCAGAAAACAAAGCCCTTCTGTGGTGGCAAGTGGGCTGTAGGGAAGGGACACCTGTTCCTTCTCTTTTCAAGAACTATAATCTCTCAGCTCTTTGAAGTTGTGAGAACTCAGGTGTTTCTAACATTTCCATTTGAAAGGAGAACCCCAAGGGGAAGTGACCCAAGAAAGGGGAGTCAGGGGTGAGGTGTGAGGGGCTCCCTCCTTTCTCCAACAGCTCAGGAGTAAAGAAGGAAAATAACTGGGAAGCAAGGTGGCTGGTGCTTCATTTCATATTGAGACATTATTACACATAGATGTCTAGAAATTTCTTTCAGGCGATTTCTGGAGGTCTCAGAGGAGCCTTCAAGCAGCTGGTATGGCACCATGTATAACCCAGAAGCAATACAAAATAAAATAAATAAAAGGCACAAGATGAATAACTCGCTGTTCAACCCGGCATTGAGGAAGGCACAGAAAAGAACCAACCTTAAGTAACTGGCCATCTCCAGTTCCCAAGAACAAAACGGTCCTGTTCATTACCACAGTGCCATAAACAGACGTCAGGTCAGAATGGATCAGGGTGGATGAGGCGATTGGTTTCACTCTTTCAGGCTGATCCCCTTCTTTCTGAATATGAACACAAACATACACATGTTAATGAGAGAGAAACAAAGATCATTTTCAATGACAACAGTTCTCCTGACAAGAAAATGTCATTTAGGCCTACCTGGAGAGAAGAGTCAAGAAGCCTCAAATATATTTTCTTAAACATGAGCCCAGAAGCAACCTGTCACCCTCTTTCTTGGTAATCCTCTATGCATGCCCACCTCACGAAAACTTTGGTTTGCTTTGTATATACCTTGGTTTGCTTTGTATATATAATATAATTAATTACTTTGTATATATTAAAGGCCTGCTCTCCCCGATCTATGGACCAAAACTCCACAACTATGATGGAGAGAGTCCAGGGCTGAATTGGGAGGGAGACAGTCTTACACTTGGTGGTTTGCAGGATACTTTTGTAATTTATCTGAGATAGAGTTTGGCTTTGTGAGGTTAAACAAACAAAAGCCATTCCTCAAGATGTGAGATAGATCTTCCTTTTGAGTATAATGGCAGGCAGGATGAGGGGACTATGAATTTACAGAAAAGGGAGCCACAAAAGGCTCCAATTCAAGATTATTTATTCAGAAGTTCAAGGGGGAAAAGCCAAATCGTGGATAGAAGACTCAAGAACCACCAGACAGACTCTGTTGAGGAAACCTAGCACCAGCGCTGGGCCTCGGAAGCCCGACTCACATCCCAAAGGCACATCAATGATCTGAGACTCTGGGCACATCTAATCACATGCTTGTTTCCCATTATTAAATAAAGCCTCACTTTCCGCCCAAAGCAGAGGGAATGTTGACCAAAGAAATGTCTTTCTTTCCCGTTATAAAGGCATGAAGTGTTTCCTGCTGCTTCCTGCCTTCCACGCTAGGAAGCCAAGTTTGCTACACAAATCTCTGAAAGATAGGGAGCTAGGAAGAGCTGTTTACGAGCTGAAGCTACTGAACACAGTGTGATAGTGCATGTGATCTGCCAGGGCTCAGTTCCCAACCGTACTAAGGATTCAAAGGCATGTTTAGGTTTGAGCCAATGGGACAGCAGTAAACTCCAAAAGCAACAGTGCCAACTCTGACAACCACCCTTGATTTGGGGAAGAAGAGAGGTGGATGGGGGGGGAGGCTAAGACTAACTTATTAACTTCCTTACATTATTGCCAACTGTGTTTATGCCTTTCAATTTCTGTCTGATTAAATATTCATTATTTTTAAACCCACCAAGTTTCATTAACATCTAAACTAAATGGATTCATGAGCTAAATTGATTTCCGAAGCCTTTAAAGCACCGTTTCTATTTCTTTGTCGAAGTTGGGCCGGCAGGAAAAGATAAGCCAGCCAGGATTGCGCCTGTGTCGTGATCACTTTTCAAGGCAAAAATGTCATAACCTAAGAGAAAGTGACTTCTTTGCATGAAACATTTCATTGTGAGCTCCACTGAAGGAGAGTTTTGGAAAACCCATTACAGATTTTTTCCCCCTGTGAAAAGATACTTTCAAGCAGCCAGGGAAGATGAGAAACTGTCTTATGAACACTGAAGTCAAAAAAAAAAATCTCTGTAGGTTTTAAGAAACAGAACAATAGATTACTGTTTGCACAAGGGTACCTCATGACTATGAGCAGATAAAGAAAAACCAACTGACCTTTAGACTCACACACACACACACACACACACACACACACACACACACACACACACACACACACACATACACTACATATTCCTTTAAAATAAAACCAGCATTGCTCAACTTTAAGATCATCTCGTTATGCTTATTATGCATATTACCTTAATTAAATAGCTAAGGCTAACTCACAGAATTTGGTGTCATTTCTCTCTCTGGCCATCTGGAATGCTCTGCTACCTCTATCTTTGGTTGAAGGCCTCTAGGCTCCCTCCTCCCTCAGCACAGTGAACCAGCCTATGGATTGTCAGTTATTCATAAGCAAAAACCAAATAGAAGCAGCAGGTGCCTAAAAAGTAGCTGTTTTTGGTTCATCAATGATCATGACCATCACAGGCAGCCACAGCTAGGGGTGGGGTGAGATACTCTGTGAAAGAGTAGATCCAAATGCTGAAAGGAAACAAATTACTGCCTCATCCTTTCTAAAATGCTTCCTTCATTTCTGACTCTTCTTCAAGAATATTTTTATTTTCCAAATGAATGTCCTGGACCAATAGCATTGGTAAATAACCCAGCTATCAAATCAGTGTTCCCAAATCTAGGAGCAGGTGCCACAGAACAAATGACCTGGGATGAGGAGTCAGAGGTACAATTTGAATTTACTCTCTCTCTCCCTCCCTCCCTCATTCACTGTATAAGCTCAGTAACTTAGTAACTGAGTTGGATGCTGGTTTTCTCAATTGTGAATAAGGCTAATGATGCTTGATGGATAACATGATTATGAAGAAGACAGTATAATAGTAACTGGAAATAGTAACCCGTTGAGAAATGCTACTAGTGCTGTGATGAGCAATCTGTACCTGCTTCAAGAGCTCCATGGAGTATATTATCATCTTCCACAAAGAAGGACAACATAGGCTAGTATGCCAGGAGTTCTGGGTTTGAATCTACACAACATCACTTTCTAGCTAAATACTGCATACACTATTTAACCTCTTTGCGACGCAACTTCCTTCCTTATATAAGAAAGCAATAACAGTGTTTGTGCCATAGAGTCCTTACTAGTTGTGACATGCACAGTAAAGCTCAGTAAAGCTTGACCAGTGTCTGGCCCATAGTAACACACAATTCTCCCCTTACCTGATTTTAAAACACAAATGATTGCTTACACACCCATTGTAAGATGGTAACATGGATAGTTATTCCTACTGCCTTTGTCTCAGACCCCTTGTGGAAGGGGATGATTGGCTCTATCCACGTGTTAATCCATTCTCTATTGCCAGATACTTTCTTTATTACCCTTATTTATTGGATACTAGGGTGAGACCATGGCACCGTTCTGTCCATGTAGTCCAGGAAGCCTAGTAGAAAGATTAAGTTTTCACCTTGAGAAGAGTACACCTTTTATATAAACTCTTGCCTCACTACTTCCTCCTTTTGTTTAGATGGAACACCAGCATGGTGGCAGCCACTTCAGCCCAAACAATTCAAGACAGAGGATGAAAATCCACAGCCCAAGGGGATGTCAAGTAACCCAGGTTCTTGAGGAAGCCACTGAACACTGACTTCCGACCTTTGGGCTTTTATTAAGTTAATAACACAGGTCACTTGTTGTGGATTTATTTCCTGCTACTTAGAACCAAAATGAAGTTGGTGTGTAAGAAAAAAAAGAGTTGTGGGGCCCGAAGAGATAGTACAGCGGCTTTTGCCTTGCAAGCAGCCGATCCAGGACCAAAGGTGGTTGGTTCTAATCCCGGTGTCCCATATGGTCCCCCGTGCCTGCTAGGAGCTATTTCTGAGCAGACAGCCAGGAGTAACCCCTGAGCACCGCTGGGTGTGGCCCAAAAACAAAAAACAAAAAAAAAAAAGAAAAAAAGAGTTGTGTTTTATCACACCTGGTGCTGGTCTCTCAACTGTTCCTCAGCAACAAGGGAACAGGAGCTGAGTAAATGTGTATTCCTCTCACCCTAGCAGAGCCTGGTCACCGTCAAAATTTTATAGCCAATTATAGCCATGAGCCTGGAAGAAAATAGGAAGGAGTGGGTTTGGCCCAGACATAAGCTACAGGCTGCTCTGGCTGAATGGAAATGGGAGTCTTTTGTGCTGGAAACACACATAAATGGACAGGTCCCAGTGAATGGGGGAAAAAGCCCTTTGAATGGCTTTCTTACGCTCATTTCAGCAAATAAAAACAAAAGATAGGCAAGCTCCAAGGAAACCTCCTCACAAAATTGAAGTTAATACCCAGGGAGCACAGCAAAATGGAGGGAAGAGTGTGGAGAGCCCTGTCCAGAGATGATCTGTACCCTTTTGGGGGTCCAATTTTCTGTCTTGCCCTTCTCTTCCCCTAAGGCATAATTGCTAATGTTGCTCTCAGCCTATTCTGTCTAGTTTATTATGTGTAATTTATTTCTGAATCCCAGCCTCGGCTTGTTCATCTGTATGTAACGAGGTTAATGCCTTGTAATGATACTTTTGCCAGTTCTGCCTTTCATGACGAAATCCAATCTTGATTTAGCTCTAAACCTTGTCTCCCCTTTGGGCCTTCTTGGTTCCCCTTAGAGTTGTCACTCAGAATCTCCTGTCTACCCTGCCGAACAGTAACATCACACCAATGGAGCCTCACAAAGAGGGGTGCCTCTCATCGTGAGGAAAAGGATTCCTTTTCTCAAGACATGTTTGATCTGAAGCTGAAGAGAGCTCAGGCCTGACATAGCCTCAATGATGAGCTTACTAAGATGAGGGAGTGTGGGAGGGGAGGGAGTTTGGTGGGAGAATATGATGTGGAAGATTATATGTGGATATTATGTGGTATGCTGGGAGAGATGTGTGGGGTGGGATGGTCTGTGTAATGAGGGTGCATGGGTGGGATGTTGGGATCGGTGTATATGTGTTTGTATAGTGTGTTGTGTGGGGTATGAATGGGACATGTGGGGAGAGGATGGCATCTGTGGTATGTATATGTGTTTAATGTATGTGTGGTGTGCAGTGTGTGTGTGGGTATGTGTGTGTGTGTGTGTGTGTGTGTGTATACAAAGAATATTGGGCCTGTCACAATGGAAATAGTTGGGCCTCCTTCCTAACCCCTTTTCCCAACAATAAACATCCCCAATGTGCTAGGGATTGAATTGTATTCAGACACATTTGTAAGATATGTGCCATACCCCTCTTCCTGGCCCACATTGTATATTTTTAAATTTGTACTTGTGGTCTGTCTCTCAGTAGATGCTAGGCACTAGATGCAGCATTTACCTCAGCATCTACATATAGTTGATTGTGAATAATGTTCATTGAAGAAATGAATGACATGAATACACAGATCAATGTTTCAGCTTTTTTGGTATCATTAGTCAACCCTGACACATTTCTAAGCAGAGCTAATCATTTCAGAATTCTTCAATAGAGTCCCCAATTTTTCTGTTGTAAATACAGAGTCCTTAGTTCTACCTTGGGGAACAATACCAATCTATTCTATATTCCCTCCTACCCTTTCTTGGTGTCTCTAAATTTCACAGCCATAGTCATTAACAGTTTCTAGAAGACAGTTTCTGGGTCTTTTGCCATCAGTTCAGTCTACGAATCCTGTGTACTGAAACTGTGACACTCAGAAGGGAACAACGTACTTCAGGTGTTTTCTAACTAAATCATAGGAAAAAATGCCCGTTCTTCATCATGATTACAAAAGACTAACTTACCAACATAACCTTGGCACTGGGTTAATTCTTTAAGATAAAAATAGTGTGTAGGAGCATGGGAAAGTATAAAAAAAGAGACTTCCAGTTAAAAAAAATGTATGTGGAGAGAGCGAAGTGATACCATAGCGGTAGGGCATTTGCATTGCATCTAGCTGACCTGGGATGGACCTAGTTTTGATCCCTGGCATCCCATATGGTCCCCCGAGCCTGCCAGAAGCAATTTCTGAATGCAGAGCCAGGAGTAACCCAGAGGGTCGCTGGGTGTGCCCCCAAAACAAACAAACAAAAATGTACATGGGATTACTTTCAAGCTTTCATACTTGAAAGTTGTACAACTTTTTGCAGTCTTTGAACCTAAGGTTTTTCTAGCCCTCTCTCTTTCTTTTTTTCTCTCTTTCTTTACTGACTAAACACTTAGCCAAATACTCTATCTACATAATACAAATGTGTGAAAAAACCTAACAACATATTATCAAAATAAACAAATCAAATGTAACACTTTTCATTTCATATCACTGCTGACAACTAAAATGCACAATTAGAAAGGGGCTTCCCAACACCATTTTTTATGGAGAGACTTCTGGAGAGAGAAACAACTTTTAGCAAATACTGAAATACAGCATTTCCCTTAATTATGAATGCTTGCCTCAGCAGTATGAAATGAACTGGTGACTTTATTACCACACGGAATCAGATAGGTTCATGTCATTTTATAGTCATTGCAGATATTTTCACCTATCGCTCTTACTCATCTTCACTTTGAAATGATGGTAGTTACGGCTGCTAGATCTTGCTATTTAATGTGTTAAGGAATAGGACTATATCTCAAATTGAAAAAAAAAATGTTTTTACATCTGTATCTCACTCTAAACGATTCATTTTACAATTCTTTATTTTATATGTTTAAAAGAACCACTCCAAGAAGGAATTCATAACCACCACCTGAGATCCTTGGCATAATGGCTCTGTGAGGTGAAAAAGCTCTGGGTAGGGGGCACAGAGCTAGTATTTTTGAAGTGGTATTTGTGATAACCACTATTACCAACAGCTGCTTTCAGGTTCCCCATCAGTATCTGGAAAGCAATTTTTCAAAACTGATCACCAATGGGGACTAGAACCTTCAGGAAGATTCCAGGAAGATCTAACCTGGGCTCTTTCAAGACCAGGAGGAGGAGCACATGTGAGGCACCAGGTGAATGAAGAGGTTCTGGCCAAGCCCTTCTCCCTTGCCTCTGGGGCTTTTATTGTTCTCAGATACATAGCTCCAGCATGAAGTCACCTTGGAAGCTCATCTCATGGGATGTAGGTGCTATCTGTTCTACTCCATGGAGAAAAGCTACTTTCTTTTTTTTTTTTTTAGGATTTTTGGGCCACACCCAGCATTGCTCAGGTATTACTCCTGGCTGTCTGCTCAGAAATAGCTCCTGGCAGGCACGAGGGACCATATGGGACACCGGGATTTGAACCAACCACCTTTGGTCCTGAATCGGCTGCTTGCAAGGCAAACGCCGCTGTGCTATCTCTCCGGGCCCGAAAAGCTACTTTCTAGTTCAAGACAAACTTTCCTGCAGCCTCATTGAGTGTGACCTCCTTTGAGTGTCCAGGAAACAACTACAAGACACGCCCAGCCACTCCCTGCAAGTAAGCCACATGCAGACCAAACCATGATGTGTGGAGCCCAAGGCAGGAGCTAACTCAGGAAGTGCTTCATAAAGATTCATAAAGGGAACCCCAATTTCTAACTTTACACCAACTGCCTGCCCAGTGGTCCAGTTAGGTGTCCCCAAAACAAAAGCCAATAAACATTAAAGTCATATTCTCTTTGGCCACAAATACTTCTCAATTATCTATCCCCTTTCCCACTTTGGGGGACCCATCTGGCATTTCCAGGGTCTACTCCAGGTGTAATGCTGACTGAAGGCAGTGGTGATCACTCATAATGGTGACTGAGGAAGCATTCAGTACTGGGGTTTGAACTTGTATCTCTCAGATATAAAGCAGGATCTATATACTTCAAGCTATCTCCTGAATCCTTTATTTCTATACCTTAAAAGGCTTTATTCCTCTTTCTGACCCTTTATAGCACCACCTCAGACCAGGTCTTCAACATCCCTCACTTAGATAACTGAACCAATAGAATCTGCTTCTCTCCATAACCAAATGCTGTTCTCTCTTCCCTGGGCTACTTCACCAGCTTTCTGCAGAAACTCCTGCTTATTTGGGATGTATCTCTCAGCTGTTCACCTCAGAGCATCCATTCTCTGAGGATTTTGCATTCGATCATTTCACTTCCCAAACCCCCTCTTCCAAACTTTGCAAAGAAAATAGATTTTCCGCCACCTGCAAAATCATTGGATCCTTCTGCAACTTCCTCCTCCTCTATATCTCCCTATATCTCCCTCTATATCTCCTCTATATCTCCCTCTCTATCTCCCTAAATATATCTCCCAACATCCTCTATATCTCCCTATCCTCTGCCTCTAACCTTATATTCTTCAAAATGACCCAGTCATTAGAACAATGGAGCCCTTAGTGATGTCTTCCCTGCTCTCCTTGGGGCCCACGGCTCCTCTTCTTTCTGTCTTCTTTACTTAGAAGATAACTGACCAGTTATCCCTATTAAAGGGGCTCTATTACACCATCTCCTTAAATCCTTCATAAACCCAACTTGAGTCTGTCTTTTTTCCTCATCTGAAAAGTGGAAGAAATAATATCATCCACCTCACGAGGTGCTGGTGAAAACAAAATGAGATAATAATTTTGTAAAGCACTACTGGGGGTCTCAAACTCGTGGCCCGCGGGCCACAAATGGCCCTCTGTACAACATTTTGTGGCCCTGCCCTAGAGGAATCTTTTTTTGTTTTGTTTTGTTTTAGTTGTTTGGGTCACACCCCCCAATGTTCAAGGCTTACTACTGACTTTGCACTTAAGGATCACCCCAACTTTGCCTCCTGCAGCCCCCAGGTAAATTGAGTTTGAGACCCCTGATAGGACAATAGTGGGTACACAATAGGTACTATCTACATCTCTTGTTCTAATATAAAAATGTCTTATTTATTTGGACCATGGTTGTTATCTATTTGCCACTGACAAATATTTTTACACAGTGTTTGACACATAATAGGATTTAGAGATACCATTTTGTCATCCAAAATCAATGGAATGGAACAAGAGTTATATGTCACCTAAGTGGTGCCAGTGAAACAAAGTCATTAAAATTTTTAAAAAGAAAAGTTGTGGGGCCAGAGAGATAGCATGGAGGTAAGGTGTTTGCCTTGCATGCAAAAGGACGGTGGTTCAAATCCAGGCATCCCATATGGTCCCCCAAGCCTGCCAGGAGCAATTTCTGAGCATAGAGCCAGGAGTAACCACTGAGCACTGTTGGGTGTGAGCCAAAAAACAAAACAAAACAAAAATATAAGAAAGAGAAGAAACGTTCCTGTCTTGGTATGAAAGCAACTGAAGTTAGACAGGAAAAATGCCAGAAAGGCTGGAGAACAAGCTTCAAAGAGGGAGCGGGGGTTTGGTGCTAAAACCAAGAGTCAGGTAGCGTAGCATTTCAGTATATGTAGTACATTCATGACATACATACATTCAAACAAAACCACGTAACTTGAACTAGCTAGTCCTGCCCCCCAGTTAGAGGAGGAAATAAGGGAGGCACCAGGACCAAACAGGTGCAAGACTACTAAGTAGTAGTCTAGATACAGAGGGGACCACATATTCTAGCAACCCTGGGGGTGAGGGAAGAGGATATGGGAGGTAGGACAAAAACGGAGATGTAGGGAGGACAATTTGGTGATGGGAATCCCCCCTGATTTTATGTAAATATGTACCTAAAATATTATTGTCAACAATATGTAAGCCACTATGATCAAAATAAAAATTATATTAAAAAAAAAAAAGAAAGAACAGGTCAAGTCCACACTCACTGTGCAGAAATGGTGGTGAAAGGACAGAGCTGTCTTTTCTAGGAGGCTATTGAAAGGGAGTTGAATGCCTACTGAAAGGAGGTAATTGGAGAGTAAGGAGGACCCCACAGCACAGACTCCACTGGCTGTTTCTGTGAACCAGGAACCTGGATCTTCACCATTGAAAAAGGTTCTTGGGCCAGAGTGGTGGCAATAGAGGTAAGGCCTCTGCCTTGCAAGCACTAGCCTAGGACAGACTGCAATTCGATCCCCCGGCGTCCCATATGGTCCCCCAAGCCAGGAGCAATTTCTGAGCACATAGCCAGAAGTAACCCCTGAGTGTCACCGGGTGTAGCCCAAAAATCATAAAAGAAAAATAAAAAGGGTTCTTAAGGTTCTGATTTGGCCCAATCAGAGGCATAAGAACATAGAAGTGTCTTTTTTTTTTTTTTTTTTTTTTTTTTGGTTTTTCAGGCCACACCCGTTTGATGCTCAGGGGTTACTCCTGGCTACTTAAGCGCTCAGAAATTGCCCCTGGCTTGGGGGACCATATGGGACGCCGGGGGATTGAACCGTGGTCCTTCCTTGGCTAGTGCTTGTAAGGCAGTCACCTTACCTCTAGCGCCACCTCGCCGGCCCCAGAAGTGTCTTCTTCTCACTGCATCTCACCCTCTAAAATACAGACCTCAAGCCAGTGTGTTAACCCTCCAGAGTTCTTTTAAGCTTTTCTTCCCTTGGGTTGAGGTGGGTTGGGGAAACTGTGGATGGGGGGAGCAGATGCAAAGTTGCAAAAAGCTTTGACAGCTGGGACCCACAATTGCCCTAATCAGTCTCCAATCTCCTCATCATTCATTCCATATTCTTTCTTTCTTTTTTATTTTATTTTTTGGTTCTTGCACTACAACCGGAAGTGCTCAGGCGTTACTCCTGGCTCTGTGCTCAGAAATCGGTCCTGGCAGGCTCAGGGGACCATATGGGATGCTGTGAATCAAACCCAGGTTCGTCCTGGGTTGGCTGTGTGCAAGGCAAACGCCTTACCACTGTGCTATCACTCTAGTCCATCATTCATATTCTGAGTGGTCTCATTGGAACAGTTGGGATACAATTGCAACATCACTTCAGAAGTCTCCCCAATCTTCCCAAGTGGAGTTTGAAGTTGCTTTTTGTGGTTTCCACAGTGGGGTTTTACTAGATCTTTTATGCTGCTCTGCTGCATGGTCCAATTTTGCTTCCCTCCCCTTGCCCTAGCAGTAGAGATCACTAACTACCACCCATGGGTCAAGGCTGACAGCTGGCCAGTTTTGTTTTGAATGTTCTGGGAAGATGGTTATGTTAAATGATTGGGGGAATAACCAAAATAATATTATTTCATGCCAATGAGATGACATTTGAAGCTCAGTGTCCCTGAAGTTTTATGCAAACATCCCCCCACCTGTTCATGTATGTATTACTTATTAACATCGGCTTTTTCACTGAAACAAGATTTGATCAAATGCAACAGAAGCTGTGTGTGGCCTTATAAGCTTACAATACGAATGACTTGCTCCATAGCAGGAGAGTCTGCTTGTCTCTCTATAACAGTATTGATCTGGAGCTGGCTGGGAACTCCTGGTGCCAAGACCAGTTCCTAATTTCTCCAAAGAGAATATGATGTCTAATGATTGTATATACTACCAAACTAGTAGGACATCAACTACAGAAATGAAAACAAAGCCACAAATTTGTGCCTATTGTTTTGTGTGTGAGATAGTATTAAAATCCATAAAGGTAGAAAAATTGAAGTAAAAAAAAAAACTAGGAACATGTGTCTTAAAAAAATAATTTAAGGGCCAGAGAGCACATCCTGCAACCCTAGGATATGGTTCTCTGAGAATGGGCCAGAGATAATTTCTGAACACATTCTGAGCCATAGACAATATGGTGCCCATAGCTCTTTCCTGTTATCTTGGCCTCTTGAGGCTTCCATTTTTGACACCTCTCCCCTTTCTTCTGATTGGACCAGGCATCTTGTCCAATTGTGGGCATTGCCTGCCCCCCAGACCAGATTCCTACCCTGATCAAATTCCTATCCTAAGGTAAGGCTTTTCTTTAGTGTGAAAAGATGAGTTGGACCCTCTGCAGTTGTCTTTCTTTGCAACTGAAACTAAATCCTACAGAAAGTCAGTGGGTGGACCATGCAGAAGGTTAAATGCTATTGAGAGGCAGAATGAGGATCAACATAGGCTGCAGCACATTCAGGCAGAGGGCATGAGGACACCAGTTTGAGGAAGCAGAGGTGGCCATCTGGTTGCAGTTTTAAAGGAAGCAGCAGTGCTAAGTCATGCTGCTCTTGAAATCTTAGAATTATCCTCCATCACTTGCTGCCTCTGAGCTCCCTCAAGTCTAGAACCTCCTCCGAACTTCAAAACAGGGAGTGTCTTTCTAGCACAATGGTAAACATACACAGATCTCTTATATAGGTCAAGTCCAGTTTCTCATTGCATATTCACTTATTATTCCAGACTACAATGGTATGAAGCAAATCAAATCCTTATTTAGAGATGAAAAGATGGAGGCACAAAAGGTTATTAAATAATTTGCCTGAGGTCACACAGCTGGGCAGTGGTAGTTTTGGTCCCAGCTGACATGTTTCAAAGGTCTGCATATGTAACCACTACATTTTATTGCTCTTCATCTAGATTCCTATGCAATTCCAACATGTTTCTGACCACTAAGCACCTCATTCCCTTATCTGGCTTATGTTGATCTTGGTTACAGGCAACCAATTGTGTGGAATTAAGATAAAAATTTGTACCAGAATTAATGTTGTAAAATGCAGCGGACCAGAGAGATAGTCCAGCAGAGAGGGCACTTGCCTTGTACAGCCAACTTAAGTTACATCTTTAGCACTCCATTAGGTCACTTGAGCAGCACTGGGAATGATCCCTGAGCACAGAATCAGGAGTAATCACTAAACACTGCCAGAGATTCCATCCCCACCCCTCAAAAAAAAATCCACAATCCTGAATCCCCTCCTCAAAGAAAGTAGTTAGGGGCCAGAGCAATAGTACAGCAGTAGAACAATTGCCTTGCTTGCAGCCAACCCAAGACAGACCCATATTCAATTCCTGGCATCCCATATGGTCTCCCCAGCCTGCCAGGAGCAATTTCTGAGTACAGAGCCAGGAGTAACTCCTGAACACCACCGGTGTGGTTCAAAAACAAGAAACAAACAAACAAAAATTAGTCCTTCAGAAAAAAATTTCCTGTGAATTGATTCTCTATATTAGAAGAAACTAGAAATCTTCCCCACATCCTGAAATTAAATGCAAATAAACTGTTGAATACAAGACTGATAGAACTAATTAAACCATGACCCATGGGTTCTTGAAACCCAACTGCAAGTTCAAAACTGATAGGGCTTTTGAAGTGTTTTTAGGTATTTCCTAAAATAATGAGAAGAGAGGATTGGAATGGGTATTGGAATGATCTGGTTATTTACCTTATAAGGCTCTAACTAAAATATAATAAAGAAAAATGTGATAAGTTATTATTCAAAGTCCCAGCTGAAATATGAGGAAAACTGTATTTTCTCATAGAAGAGGTTCAAAACCTAGTGTGTATCAGATCACCTGGAGGGTTTGCTAAAATACAGACTGTCAGTCCTTCCACCAAACACATCCATATTTCTGATTTAGTAAGTAAGTCTGGGGGTGGGGGGCAAGAGTGAAGCAGTACTAACAAATTTCTAGGGGTTGCTGAGTGACAGTTCCAGAAACCATGTCTTCCATCAAGACATGGCCTCCAGTTGCTAAAAGACAAGTTTACTTTCAAATGATATCTCTAGGGACCAGAGTGATAGCACAGTGGGTAGGGCATTCGCCAAGCTTGCCTTTTTGCCTTACACACAACTAACCCTGGTTCAATCCCCAGTATGGTCCTCCAAGTCTACAAGTGTCATTTCTGAATGCAGAGCTAGGAATGGTCTGTGTGCTACCAGGTGTGGTTCAAGAAACAAAAAAGGAAAAAATGATACCCCTAAAGTTCCACCATGCTGCAGTTCCATCGCCAAAATTACCTTACAGAATGGTGAATTTATAAGCTACTCTGTCAGCTTCCATTGGTCATCCCAGTGATTAAGGTTATCTGGGAAGAGTTGAAAGAGTTGAGGTTGCCAGATAGTCTAGGCCTGGGGAGAACAGAAGCACTGATATATCATAATAAAAAGACAATAGTTATGCGAGTCTGAGAAGAACAGACCCAGGGAAGAGATGCTTCTGAGTAGAAATAAGTGTTTCCAAATGGGTTCTTCAGAAACCTTTCATTTTGTCAAACCCTATGCTGGTGCTCAGGGTGGGCCAGAGAACAGATATTACACAGATTCTGTTCTTCTGTAGCTTACATATTCATTGGAGCAGCTAGTAATCAGGTAAGAGTGCCCGTAACCGAGCTTAACAGACCAACGTCTCTGAATATAGTTTGAGTTAGGCTACATCCAAGAAAAAATGAAAACAGTTCTTCAATTCCTGCCTGTCTGTCTCTTCTCTGAGGCTTTTCTTTATAGAGCTAAGCACAGAGAATATCAACAAGATCTAGAAACTGACACCAGGGGAGGCAGGGCATTTGCCTTGCATGTAGAAGGACAGTGGTTCGAATCCCGGCATCCCATATGGTCCCCTGAGCCTGCCAGGAGCTAGTTCTGAGTGTAGAGCCAGGAGTAACCCCTGAGTGCTGTTAGGTATGACCCAAAAACAAACAAACAAAAAAAAAAAAAAAAAAAAAAAAAAAAAAAACCACCTTCTCAGAGCCACCTTTCTATGATCAAATATGAGACCCAGAAAGGAGCTGAGTTCAGGTTCAGGGAGTCTCTGTTATGTAGAGTATCTTTCTCTGGGGGCAGGAGAGACTTCCAAAGCAGATCTCAGAAAATCATTGTTAATTGTTGGCCAATGGGGTCCTTAGTTTTTATTGGTTCAATGTAAAGGCCTAAATCTATCATGCTGTTTGGAACCATTGGTTCAAGAGTTCTCTGGGCTACGCCATAAGTGCTGTGGCCCTCTGGAACCACATATGGCAATGCCTGGGGAACTCCAGAACTGTACCTGCTGATGCTTTGGGGACTATGTGGTGCAAAGAAGTGAACCACAGCAGGAGGCATGCTAGATATGTGCTCTATACTATCTCTTTGTGTGTCTTACATCTGCAAAGAGCTGATCTGAGTAGAATAGGGGGTCTCACTTGCTCCACTGGAGAACCCAGTGTTTATGGAACTGGACTGTCCTTGGCAGTGACTAAGATAAGGTGACATTAAGCCAGACCAGGATGTGGAACCTGTTCTCTAGCTGTAGTGCCTGAGCAAATTTCACATTTACCTCCACATTCTCATCTATATAACATCCCAATAATCACAGATAGTCCTTGCTCCAGCAAGTGGTTGTAAAACTCAAAACAAGACCCACTGGAAGCTTGGCACAAAGCCTGGCTCTCTGAACAAATTGCCTCTTCTTTTCCCAAGTATCTACTTTTACAACTCTGATGCATATATGGTTGTGAAATTCACCATCTAGTCTATATTTGCCAAATGACTGGGCAGGATCATAACGGATACCAAAGAGGAATAAACACCAGAGGAAAACAGAATTTTGAAGTCAGCAAGCTAAGGGCTCCAAAGGACATCACAATGGCCCAGGGTTCCTGTTTGCTGGAGAGCATGTGAGTGCTTTGTGGGTTTTGGTAGGATTGCTAAATGATGCCAGGCTTTAGAATGGTATGATTGTGGAAGAAAAAGTGAGCATGTCCCCCACATGCCATAAAATGAACCAGAAGAGTGAGTTCTATCAGGCCACAGCGATATAAGAAAACATACTATTCTCAGGATTTATAGAAGCAGTAGCTATGTTTAAAATATAGCAACCTAGAAGAGATAGTACAGTGGTTAGGGCACTTGCCTTGCATGAGACACAACTGGGTTCAATCCTGTAATCTTCATATGTCCCTCAAGCACTACCAGAAGTGACCCCCTGAGCCCAGAGCCAGGAGTAAACTTTAAGTACCACCAGGTGTGGCCTAAAAACCAAAAGCAATCAATTAAAACATAAGCAAATCCATGACCCAACTATGCAGTAAAGAAAACCTGGAGTGATTTCAAAATTGGGTGCAAACCTGTTTTTATGAGTGGCACTGGTTTGCCAAAGACATTACATTGCAAATTAAAATGTATATGATTTCAAACATTCTTTCTGCTTTATCCATTGAGTAATTCCCCAATACTCTAAGACAGTCATTTTGATATGGACTTGACACAAAGATTTGTTATGGACTATAAAATAAATAAAACCACTTTAAAACACACTTCACAGGGTAGCCTCTGGCTTTGACCTTAGGCTAGGGGATAGAGTTTGAGGGCTCTAGAACCTCTTTTGTTCTCTCCTGTGAAATTACTGAACTATCACTGCCCCTCACACACATACACACACACACACACACACACTCTAGAAGGCACACACTGCTCACTGCCTAGGCTGCTGGAGACTAATCCTTAGCAGGAGAAACTGCAGGGGAGAACCAGCTGACAAGAGATAAGGCGAGAAGGAAACCCCGCCAGGACACGGTCACTCCTGTCACTTTGCAACCCACGGTTGACTGAAGAGAGAAAATACAGGAGAGGCATGGAGGGAAGAGCAGGTGAGCACTGCCTCTAGATCACTGTTCAAATCCCTGTATCTGCTCAGAAGAAAGCTCGTGGGCATCCAATCAAGGTTTCCTCAGCCTCCTGAACAGTTTCTAGTCCATTGCCTGCTTTAGGCACCCTGGAATTCAAATGCAGAACCAGTGCAATCCAATGACACCATTCTGCTGGGTCCACCGTGATCGGTGACCCCCCTTAAATGGGGTTGCCACCTCCTTTCTGTGGCAAAATCACTGGCACCCAGCACAGAGTGCTGCTTGGTGAATGAAATCTCTTATCTGCCTACTTAACAGGGTAGAGAATTGTCAGCTTTTCCATCAAAACTACCACCTTTATTTTTTCCCTCTCCTTTTAAGCCTCTCTTGAAATTCAACCTATTAAGTCTTTTTCATGAATGCTGGCAGCAACAAGGAATTTACTTAAATGAAGGGGGAAACAACAAAATCTACCCAACTCCAAGCTCCCACCTGTGCAGCCATGACATGCTATTGTTGGAAGGAGTATATTTATTTAACTTGGATGACAAGCTGGGAGGGGGGGAGTAGCAGGCCATGTCTTTCCAAGCATACATCTCTGAGCATCCGGGAATTCTTGATAAATAACAGCCGCGAGAAATGCTGTGGAGGGACCTATTTTAATTATTGGTTTTCCCAATTCTAGGTTTTTGGCGGTTCGTGTTTATCTCTCGCCTGGCTTCCAAGGGGCAGCATGCTCCCAGAAGCCCCCATGAAGATGGATAAACCTTTCTCTATCTCTTTGCAAGCCTCTCAGCTGTCTCCCACCAGAGAAAGGAAGGGATCTGACAGAGCCCAAAAGCCAAGTGGGAGTGCACTGTGCTTGGAACATGCAGAGTCCTCCAGGACCCAAGGGTGGAGAGACTCAGTCAAGAGGAATGTTTTGGCCATCACATGCAGCTCCACTACAGCTGTCAGATGGCCAGGCTTGGATCCATCCTTGTTACTTGCTGTGGGGGGCCTCTAAGCTACTTTTTCAGGAACCAGGGCCATCAAGTGTGTCTAAAGTCATAAAGAGGGAGGATAAGGGGTGTGTGTGTGTGTGTGTGTGTGTGTGTGTGTGTGTGTGTGTGCTTTTAAGTCTTTCAACAGCTGTGTAGGCAGGGAGTTTTGCCAATCTTGACCACCTACTAAGGTTATAAAAATCTAATCCAGACAGATATGAAAAAGGAAAATCTCTGTGGCCAGTACAAGAGTCCGTTAAGGAGTGATCCACCTTATTTAGGGCTCTCAAACCTAATACTAGTAACTTAGCTATTGTGTGTGTGTGTGTGTGTGTGTGTGTGTGTGTGTGTGTGTGTGTGTGTAGCTAGTCAAGACCACCTCACTCCCTGCCTGAATAACAGGATTCATAGGGGTAAGACAGTTCTTTTAGGAAAATAGGGTACAATGGGTGTCCTTTGCCACACGCAGCCATGTAACTGGGTGCCTGTCCACAGCGAAGTCGAGGTCACACCACCAATGAACCCGCACACTGTCCAAGTGGGGACTTCTCCCCTTCCTTGCCGCTGTGCGCATTTGACTCCCAAACAATAGCAACACTTGTAGCCCTTTGATTTCTTTCCAGTTGTAAAGGAGGTGCTGGGCGGGCTCCTGTCTCCAAGGCCATATGTGGAGTGGATGTGCCAGCAGCCCGGGAAGGAACACGGCCTCCTAGGAGCGCACAAAGACCCCCCCAATCCCCATCCAACTGGCCCTCTTGAAAGGTCGCTTTTCTCTTCCAGCCAAAGCCGCCACGTCAATCTTGAGAGTCCAGCAAAGGCCGCCCACCCCGAGCCCTGGGCAAGCCCCTGTGGCTGCGCGATGGGGGCAGATGGAGATGGGGAGAAGAAGGGGGAGCCACACAAGGAGGGTGCCGCTGAGCCTGTGGAACCCCCAATACTTTCTCCCACTCGCCCCTCCGAAGTGGGAGAAGGCTTTTATCCACAAATACCATCCTACTGCGTCCCGGGTCCCCCTAGCCTCCACGACCAGCAGAGCACCCCGCCTCCTCACACCAGGTTCCACACTCAAACACACCCTCACCCTGCCAGCCTGGGATAGCGCTGCAGGCGGAGCGGGCCACCCAGTTCCAACCACAGAGGGTGGGGCGTGGCCCAATTTGGAGTAACGGCTTCCGTGCCCAGGACCGTATCTTTGGGGAGTGTTCTCACGGGTCAGACCTTCACGCAGGGCTGAGACCCCCCACCCCTCATCTGAAGAAGCAGTTAGGAAAGGAGGTTGGGGAGGGCACAAGAGGGGGAGAGCGGTCCTTGGGGAAACCTCAGCTTCAAACAGGTTTGACGGAGAAGGGCGGGGACTGGCTGCTGTCACTGGAGTTTGGAGGCGGCTCCTGCCCCTTCCAACCTCAACCTCTCTCCTTGCACTCCCGCTGGGGACCTGTAGACGTGCCAAGGGGGGTGTGACTCGGTCCCCCGTCCCCTCCCCGCTCCCCCCGCGGTCCCGGGGCCGGCGCTTACGCAGTTGGGCTCGGTGGTCTCGAAGTCCCAGCTGCAGCTCCTGGCGCGCGCCTGGATCTCGCTCATCCTGAAGAGGCAGAGCGCCGTGGTGGCGGGGGAGCGCCGCTCCTGGCCCTGGCCGGTGGCCGCGCTGAACACGCCCGCCCAGACGTCCAGGGCCTCCACCAGGCTGGAGGAGAGCAGCAGGCGGCGGCCGTCGGGGTGGCCGTGGCCGCAGTCGAGGGCCACCTGGCCCTGGAACAGCACTTCGGCGCTCTGCGCGATGCGCGCCATGCTGGGCCAGCCGGTGGCCGCGCCGCTCGTGTAGTTGTAGGGGTAGTAGGGGAAGTAGACGCTGGCGTTCCAGAGGAAGGCGTCCACGAAGTGCAGGCTGCCCCCGGCATCGCGCAGCTTGAGGCGGCCGAGCTCCGTGGTGGCCAGGCTGCGCCCCTCCGTGTCCTTGAGCGCGATGGCCGTGGCGCGGTCGGACGCCGCGGGGTTACAGCGGCTGGCCGTGTCGGGCTCGGGCAGCACGTAGGTGGCGGCCACGGCCAGGTACCAGCGGGTGGGCGAGCCGGCGCGGTACACCACGCCGGCCGTCGAGCCCTGCGGGTGGCACGACACCACCTCGGTGCCGTTGCGCAGCGAGCGGCGGCTCAGGTTGCGCAGGGGCCGCACCTCGCAGGCGCCGCGGTCGAAGGTCCAGCCGGTGAGCAGCAGCCCCTCGGCGCCGGCCGCCGCCCCCTCGCGGTAGGGCAGCAGCAGTTTGCTGAAGCTGCTCCCGGGCCGGGGCCGGGCCGGGGGCGCCAGCGGGACGGGCTCGGTGCAGTTGCCCGCGCGGTCGCGGTAGAGGCGCGAGAGCCGCTGCTGCAGGCGGTAGTCCAGCTGGTCCAGGCAGCTGCCGCTAGCCACGAACACGCCGTCCGCCCGGCTCACCGCGATGGCTCCGATCGCTTGCTCCGAGCGCCACACCGGCTCGTCCGCGCCCGCGCCCGCGCCCCGGCCGGGCACCGCCAGCGCCAGCAGGCAGGCGAGCAGGGGCAGCGGGGCGGCGGGGCGCGGGGGGCACGGTGGGGCCGGCCGGCGGGAGCGCTCCATGGGGCCGCGGGCCGGGGCAGTGGGCGCCCCGGGGCAGGTTGCACGGCGGTGGCGGCGAAGGGGGCTCAGGCGCGCGGCGACGGAGACGCGGGCGACGGCGGCGGCGGCTCCTGCTCCTGCGCGCTCGTGGCTTCCCGCGGCCGCCTCATCCCCGCGGCTCGCCCGGGGAAGGAGAACGGGGCGGGCGGCGGGCGGCGGGCTCGCTCCGGCAGCCTGTGCGGCGGTGGCCAGCCCTGCGCGCTCCGGGGCCGCTTCCTCCTCGCCCTCCTGCGCCCGAGAGTTCCTCTGTGCGGGCGGGCAGGGCTGGCGGGGAGGCGCGCGGGAGGGGCAGGGAGGGGACGGGCGGGCGCAGGGGAGGGCCGGGGAGGGCCGGAGAGGTCGGGTGCGCTGGTGCGGCTCACTTTCCCATTGTGAAAGTGGGATGCGCCTGGCCCCTTCCTCGCCCCCGGCCTCCGCCCGCCCAGCCTCCACGCCCATCTCCATCTCCCTCCCTCCCCGCTCGAGCCGGCGCGCAGGGGAGGAGGCGGCGAGGGCTCGTAATTTGGGTTACCGTGTAGGTGGCCGCTTTCATCTATTCATAACAAAGCTGAGCCGCCCGCCGCCGCCGTCGCCGCCGCCACCTCGCCCCTCGGCGAGCCCGGGGGTGCCCGCGCGCGCTGCGCGGAGACTGGACCGTCCGCCCCGCGGGGGCCGCTGCAGCGCCCGGGTTTTGTTGACGAGAGCCGCGCGCGCGCAAGAGGGGTACCAGCGGCGAGCCGGGGCGCCCCCGGGCTCGCGGCGGAGGCCCCGGGGCTCGGGCCCATGGGGGAGGCTGCGGGGGCGGTTGACAGGTGCGGGGCGGCGGGAGGGAAGCTTTGCGGGCAGCCAGCAGGCTGGCCCGGTTGTGTGTGTGTGTGTGTGTGTGTGTGTGTGTGTGTGTGTGTGTGTGTGTGTGTGTGTGTGTGTGTGTGTATTTGTAGAGACGAGGCCAAGCGGGAGAGGCTCAAGGGACCCGGGCACCCCGGTAACCTAGGCTGGGCTTCTCCGGGTCAGAGGAGTGAGATGGGGGTGTGGGCGGTGGTGAGGCAGGCGCCAACACTCTTGGTTCTGGACAATGCCGGGGCCCCCGGAGCGCCCATATTTGCAAAGGGTCTCTCATCTCCCTTGGCAACCGGATCGCGGGCTTCACAGACCTAGCACTTAGAAAGTTCCATTCCCCATCTAACCTTAACGAGCGGTGGCTAATATTTATCGAGCACTTACTACGCGCCGAGGTGCTGGGCTAAATTCGCCACGTAAATGAAGATGCAGCCACAGTAACCCCCTAAAAACCCCAGTCACTCCTGGCGGTCTTCCAGCCGCCCCCATGGAAAAATTGTAAAAATTTGCGGGGGGACGGGAATTCTACTGTTGGGAACAGCTGAGGGCTCATAACGTGATCTAGCTCCAAAGTTGCCTCCAGGCCCCCTGGTCGCCAGACACTACCTGTGGTCACCGTCCCCCTAAAACTCTAAGCCCGAGGGCAGAATAATAGGATGACAAGCTAAGCCCCCTTGGCATTCCAACCTCCCCATCCCAGAATCTAGTACCTACCTGTGTTTAGAGCGTCCCCACTTCTTTCCTGCAGACCCTGTGAGCTCTGACCTAACACGGGGCCCAAATATCAGATGGGCTGTCCTGACTGCCACCAAGAATTCTGGGGAGCAAAACACCTTTGCCTCCAGACTCCTTTGCAAGAAGGGAACCTTCCAGAAAATACACCAATTCCTCAGGTCTTTCCCGAGTCAGCAATGGCACTGGCACCCCCAGATGTCTGACCACTCAGGGCCGCCACACCCTCAGGTGCTCTCACAACCCTCACATGCCCTCAGCATCCGTGAGAAATAGTCTCGTTCCTTCCCAGGTTCTTTCCATGTCCGCAGCCCCAGAAGCCTAACTGCCGTTTCTTCCTTCCTCCTGTATCCCGGACTAAAGAGAGATGGACTCTGGGGGATAAGCAGTGATGTGGAGCCACCACAGAGCCAGGTCATAAGAGCCCTTTTCAATTCCTCCAACAATGCCTGAATTCTCCCCAATGTGGAGTTCTGGAAGGCTCTAGGAATGGTGTTGGGGGATTAGGGAGGATGGGAGGTGGGTGAGGCAAAGCAAGAAGCAGAAAGACCAGGAATTTCTAGGACTGCACATGCAGTTATGGATCAGAGCAGTGGCTCCCAAGATCCTGATTGCCCAGTGCTTATCTCCCCATTTACTGTTTCTTCCTTGAAAACTAGATGACATAATCTTGGCCTTCCAAAAGGCAGCTTCCAGCAAGATACAAGTTTTTTCTTTCCATTATGGTGATGGAAGCTGGGGTGTAGATGCAGTAGAGGAACTTAGGGCATGTAAGTCTGAAGCAATGCAAGTCTTGTGTCCTGTCTGTTCCAATAGAACTAGGTCTTTCGTTTGCCCCCATCCTCTGTTCACCCAAATTCATTTTTGTTCATTTGATTTGGGGGGGGGCACACCCATTTGATGCTCAGGGGTTACTCCTGGCTAAGCGCTCAGAAATTGCCCCTGACTTGGGGGGACCGTATGGGACACTGGGGGATTGAACCGCAGTCCTTCTTTGGCTAGCGCTTGCAAGGCAGACACCTTACCTCTAGCACCACCTCTCCGGCCCCCATTTTTGTTCATTTGTAAAGAATTTCTGTACAACTGTAAGTGGGGAGATGGCGGTGGAATGGGGCTAGAGCCGTAAGAGTATAGGGCATTTGCCTTGCAGGTGGCAGACCTGGGTTTGATCCTCTTGATCCCTTATGGGCCCCCAAGCCTGCCAGAAGTAATTTCTGAGTGCAAAGCAGTAGTAACCCCTGAGCACCACTGGATCTGGCCCTCCAAAAACAAAACAAATCAAAACAAAAAAGTGATATGTTTTAAATATCGTAGAAGCTCATAAAACCATTCCCAGCATAGAAAGGGATTTATATGCTGGTATTTGGGCATCCCCCACCCCAACCCCTCAGTGAATAATGAGGAACACAATGGCCTTCTTGCCTTCTTAAACTGACTTGCTATAATGTTGTTATGTGCTGAGGAGCAACAGTTCAATTCCATTCCCAGAGATAGTTTTATTTCACTGCTAACCAAGTAATTTCTCTAAGTCCCCTAGAATTGGTACAATCAGTAGCAGGCCATCTTGGGAGCTATTTGGATTAAGCTTCCTCTATGGTGCAGCATTTTGATCACTACTCAATTCATTGCTGACTTGTTTTTGGAAAGGAAACAACATCCTAAAAATACTCCCAGCAAGAAGTCTAAGTGGCTTTGATGGTGAGAGTTCCTTACTCTCCGACTGGACCATAAGCCCCATTCTTAAGAGTTGAATTTCCATTTCTCTTCTGTGCAGGCTCCTATGGTGAAAGAAATCAGAAATCAGCACTTACTTTGGGGCATAAAAATCTGCCAGGAAACGAGGACTCATGTGAATATATTCTTGGCTTATTCTACCCCCATTTTGTACAAACATGTTTGCCCCTTTCCAATTTTCTTGTGTACTAAAGCTCCACCTTCAGGATGCAAGTTTATATCTGAAAAGTGTGGGAACTATGAACCACTGAAATAAATATCTGGGCAGGTGACTCTGTTTCTCTGGTCGCATCCTCTTGAATGTCCCTACCTGGCATGGGGGTGAGCCCAATGGTACTCAAACTTTTTTCTCTTACAGGTAGGACTTAGCTGATTTACTGGTTCACTGATTGCACATTGCCAACTCCTATTACACAACTGGCCAAATTCTGTCCCGACCCCTGAGTTTTCTCCTACTGATAGAGAACTGCTACCATCGAAACAGGCCGTGGAGATGAATTCCAAGACAATTGTCTTTGTAGTGTTCTTGAGATGGTCAAGTCTTCATAACAAATAAAAATCAACTTCCCCCAGACACCCAAGGCAATCCAGGCTAACTAGACTATCCACAATCAGGCTCACTTTTGCTAGACAGGACTTTCTAGATTCAGTGGTTTCCTGCTGAGACTCAGATGGTAAGATCTGTTTAGCAGGCAATTGGTCACAGTCATGAGATAGTTATCATGAGGGATTCAGCTTTCTTTCCGATTCAGTGCAGTAACAAAAAAAAATATCTGACAGTGGTCTGCAGGGGTGACTGGACTGTCAGGGACCAAAATCAGCTAAGAACATAGAATCTGGGGTCAACGAATTCTTTTTGCTTGGTCAACATAGCGACATGCCTTACAAGGCAGCTGTTGAGAATCACCAGAGCACTGCCCAATAGGCTGAAGAGTCAGGTTCCTTCTAGAACATGAGACTCTTCTACTTCCTCCTCTAGAGGTTGGCTTACAGCTATGTGGCCTTCCAAGCTTATTAAGGCTCCCCATTGCTTTTAGCCACAGGGAAGAAGGAAGACACTCTTCTACCTTGTCTGCTTGAGTAAAGAGGGGTTGAACGTAGATAACAAGAGAGGTCATTTAATAAGTTTGGATGGAAGATGTGAGAAGAGGTTTCTGTGGGGAAGTCAGAAAGAAGGGAAAGGTGGTCAAGCACAGCACAGTGAAGCTGTCAGTGAAGGTGGACCATCTTTCCTGCCCACCCTCCATGGCACCAGGCAATTGAACTCTCTTAGCTGTGGGTTTGGGGGTGAGGGATGGTGCCTTCCCAGCCTTGTGGCTTTGCTTAAAGTGGGCAAGGCTCAATTGCATTCCCGCAGTGGGTAGAATTTGAGTTCCACAGTGATATTACAGTTTATTATTTACTTTCCCATGTCAAGACCTGCAGACTCATGGTCCTTCACCTTCAGAGATACAATTGTAAGAAGGAGCATAGTTAGGATAACAGAGGCCCACTGATGCTCCTAAAACTAAACAAGTAGTGGGATGAGCCCACTACTACATTGGGGCCACACCCAGATGCTCAGGGCTTACTCCTGGCTTGGGGGACCATATGAGACACTGGGGGGATCAAACTGTGTTCCACTCTAGGTTTGCACATGCAAGGCAGATGCCCTACCATTTGCACCACCACGTCAGCCCCAGCATATCAATTCTTGAATGTTTCTGAGAGATGGAATGTCTAGGAGATTATGCTGAAATTACAATGGAAGGATGTGTACTTGGGGTGGTTTTAGGGTCCTAGACTGTGAGTTACCAGTTGATTGCAAACTTTGGGATATCTTCATGCCACTTCAGTCTTTTTCCAGACTAGCTGGCATTTTTTGGGCAGGAAGCTCACAACCTCAGCAGTTTCTGCTCCACATCTAGGGAATCTCTGGAACTTGCCACCATCTCTCTACCCCCATTTTCCACTCATTTTCCAAGTGAGTCAAGCCTGCCCCTGCTCAGATTTTTCTCCTGGCTCTTCTTGCATTAAAGCCCCAACACAAACTGCTGATGTGTCTCTCTAATACTGCATCTTCTCTCATGTCTCTCTGCTACCCAAGACCCTCGGTTTCCTATCAGCGCAATCCTGGGCCCTGAATCCTTTGATAACTGGCAGCTTGGCAGATGCCCCATCAAAGAGAAGAGCTGCCAGAAATCTCGTCCTCAGATTAATAACAACTCAGATCCTTGAAATGAATTGAAGGAGATAAGATAAACACAGAGATCGTTTTTTGTAGATTCTGTGAGGGGATGCAGCTAGAGTGGACAGTGCAGCCTGGGCTAGTGCTCTGGTGCTCACCAGTGAGAGAGCAGTCCCTTCTCTGCAAGTCTTTACCACCCCCTGGAAACCTTTGTCCCCCCCCCTCCAGGAGTGCACTTGGCATCAGCTCTAAGCAGGGGTTTTTGTTGCCCATTCACCCTACTCCCAAGGCTCTGGGGGTGCCAGGTAATAGCCATTGGACACTTACAGCCTTCCACACAGAAGCCTAAGTGCAAATCCCTCAGAGGATGGAGCGTTAACCTCACTTTTGTGCCTGTTTCTAATTTTTTCTATTTATCCTCCATCACTATCAGTGTGACAGACTCAGCAGGTCATATCCCTAGTCTGTCTTCTTTTTCTGTTTTGTTTTGTTTTTGGTTGGGGGCCACACCTGGTGGTGCTCAGTAGTTATTGCTGGCTCTGCACCCAGGAATCACTAAGGGGTGGGCTCGGGGAACCATATGGGATGTTGGGGATCAAACCATGCAAGACAAATGCCCTACCCTCTGTGCTATCAGCCTGGCCCCATCTCTGGTCCTTTTCATTCTGCTCTCCATCTCTAAGATCTCACCTCTGCCCACATCTCCACATCAGTGCGTCCACCTATGTGCATGAATCACCTCCCCTGCTTCTCCTGGACCAAAATTTTCAAAATTTTCAAACCTCTTTCAAACATGGATGACAAAGTGACTGAATATGTCTGTTGGGTTTGGCTATTGAGGAGAGAGGAAAGACACAGTGAAGCGGTGCAGAGGTGCTGTCTCCAAATGTTGGATCCTCCAAAGCCTGACCCTAGGATGAGCTGCATTTGATGTTCTTTGTCCACACTTGCCTGCTGCATCAGTGAAGCAAACAAATGGAAACCTGCCTGGATTGGATGATGTATTTTATTTTCTCAACTAAGTGAAGGCACTCATTTTTTTTTTTAATTTCAGAAATAAACTCAGCACTCCTGGGTGGCTCAAGGCTCAGAAATAGAGTGTGAGGCAGGGGGTGGGAAAGTGTGGTTAGACTCTCTCTCCAACTCTGCTGAGCATTTGAAGTCAGTGTTCAGGTAAGACACAACACCGAGCATCCTGCCTTTTAATTGGTTCTCCAGCCTGGACTTCAGAATCTCTTCAATCTCATCTAGACTATTCATTACATCAAAAACAGAATCAAGAGCAGACTAGGTTTCTCATCTCTAGACCTTACCCTTGCTTACCCCTCCCTTCTTTTTCCAAAAATGCCTAATATTTTTGCTGCCTTCAGGACTCTAGCACGGATGACTCCCAGTGGTCCGTGGACTAGAAACGGGAAGCATTTGGCCAAGCAGACTTTATTCTTGTTTATTGCTATGGCTTTTGCACTTGAATCATCACAGTCTATTTTTTTCAAACCCAACTTTCCTCGTTGGTTGGACATGCTTCATGTGAACAGATATTGACATGGTCTCCCCAACCAACTGACACCAGGAAGGCTAAAAATTTGGAAGGAAGGAAGGTATTTACAGACACAGCCAGAATTCAAGATACTTTTGTTGTTTTGAGCCACACCCGGTGTGTTCAGGGGCTACTTATTCCTGGCTCTGGTTACTTACTCCTGTACTATTGTGTTTCCCCTCTTCAATGCCATATGCTAATGTCACCTGGATGGTGAGACCCACCCACAGCTGAGAAGGGTCTGTCTTGGTAATCAAGGGGTTACCTTGGGGAGGGGAGAGAGATGCCTCAAGGAGAGAGCTATTACAAAATGGATGCAGAGCAGCCTGAAAGAGGCTGCTTAACTTAGGGGCCATAAGAGAAAAAGCACATGAAAAAGCACTTAGGGCCTTGTAATAAAGCTGGATGTCTCCTGAAACTTCAACTGACTGCCTGTGGATCATTTCTTCACCTGCACCATGCACCTACAGACCCGTAGGCCAAAGGCACTGCAAGTGCTGGGCCGACCTAAAAAGACCTCACCACCATCCAGAACACTAGAACTCAATCATTAAAAATTAATACAACACTATTGCTCTAGTCCTCAAGATTCATTTTTTTTAGTTTTTTAATTGAAGGAACAAATTCTTGGCAACTTCTTCAAATTGAAGACTGGAGTTAAGAGTTATTCAAAAGCTAATTTGAGGGGCCAGAGAGATAGCATGGAGGTAAGGCGTTTGCCTTTCATGCAGAAGGACGGTGGTTCGAATCCCGGCATCCCATATGGTCCCCTGTGCCTGCCAGGGGCGATTTCTGAGCATAGAGCCAGGAGTAGCCCCTGAGCGCTGCTGGGTGTGACCCAAAAACCAAAAAAAAATAAAATAAAATAAAAAATAAAGCTAATTTGAAGGACCGGAGATGCACCCAAGAGCCCCACCCTGGCCATAGGCAGACTTGGGAGCCTACACCTGACCCTGGATCCCTGCAATGCTCACAGGTTTATTGTCAGCTGGGGAGCAGGGGAAGTCTGCATCCCCAGGTCTCAGAGTCCCTCTTTTATCTCCCATCTGGCCCTACCCCACTGGGTATAGTAAATGTTTGAACCACAGCAGGCCACACTCAGAAGTTAGGTTTGCTCAGAGGCAGCGAACTGAAACCACCAGGCTGCCTTCTGCACCCCACCAAATAGGCCTATGAGCAAAAATGCTTTTTTCTTTTCACCAAGACTTCTAGTTGATGGGTCCACCTTGATCCTCCACTGCATTCAGTACCTACAGAGCCTCAAGACTGACCCAGAGCCCTTCCTGTTGGCTGGAAACAGATGCCTCCATCTCCTGGGGGCTCTCAAGCATATTCAATGAGTGAATGTGTGTAAATCATTTAACACAATGGCTTGCACAAGGGGAAATGTTCAATAAATCATAAGAGCATCACTATGATTAGTTCCATTATTAGATCTCAGGGCCTTCACGCTGTTAACCCATTGCATTAATTTGCAAGGGATGCAGAGACATGACCAGCCTATGTCAGGACAGAAATTTATGCCCTTGCAAGTCTGGAAGCTTTGAGTCTGAGAGAAGGTCAGCAGAGCAGGTTTTTTCTGAGGCCTCTCGGGATCTTCGTCTCCTGATTCTTCACTGAGCCTTCCCTCTACCTGCCTGTGTCCAAGCTGCCTTTTCTAACAAAAGTGCCAGTGAGAAGGGCGGCAGGCACAGTCTAGAGACCTCATTCCCCTTTCTTAAAGACCCTATCCCAGAAGTAATCCCATTCTGATATCCTGGAGATTCTGATTTCAACATATGAAGCAGTGGGTGAGAGACAAGGTTTAGGTCACAATACCCATGCTAAACCTCATCCTTACTATTTCAAGAAGCATTTAATGTCTCTTACTATGCACACTTACTTAGAGCGGATCAGTGCTTATCATTTGGCTCTTAACAGCTTGGTTGTAAACCAATATTTTTATTTGTTGGCTCATTTTGGAGCCACACCCAGAAGAGCTCAGTGATTACTCTGGGCTCTGCATGCTCCATGCAGTACTTGGAGGACAATATGGGATGCTGGAAATTAAATCCAGATTGCTATGTGCAAGGCAAATGCCTTACTTGCTGTATTATATTTGTTGAAGACTTCGACCTCTGACAAGCATTTTAAAGTAAATCCCAAATATATGGCTGTGTGTAAGAAAAAGGACCCTGTTTTCCATCTTTAGACCTGAGATCTTTAGCCCTTTAACTAAGCCAGGGCCATTTAGGCCTCTATGTCTTTGCTAGTATTACTCTTTTTTATCTAATACTCCCATCTTCTCTTTCCTACCTTGCAAACTCAAATGCACCCTTAAGACTCAGCTTAAAAGTCGCTCCTCCTGGGAGTCTTTCTTATAAGTATATTAAAGTCTCTCTGCCAGATTTGTTTTACCTTATAAGATTAGCCGAAACAGAAAGATTGTTCTAATTCATCTTTGTTCCTCTTAGGAACTAGCGCAGCGCCTGCTGCATTGTATTTGTTTACTTGAAAATGTTAACAAACAGCTTTTCCTTGCCAGTTTGTGCTAGCAGGGTACACGAAAGTGCATGAGGAATTTACTTAAGTGAATTTTTTTCCTCACTTAATTTTAAATTCTCTCCTTTGAACTTGAAACACTTGGTTTTCCAGTCTATCCTTGCATTTAAAATCTTGTGGCTTACATTATACATTACATACTAGTTGCAAACATTAATCTATTATTCAGTTGTCCTTTGCTTTTGGTAAGGAATGGTGTCTTACTCAATAATCCTGTCATTCACTCTAGGTCCTAATCTTTGGGTTCATTTCCTGATCTTTAATTTTAATAAATCCTTCCTGTGGGCCTACCATGTGCTAAGCATGTGTAGACAGCAAGAGCAACCAACAGCAACTAGTGAGCCTGTTGGCTCCATCCTCTTCCAGCTGCTTGGGCTTTGCATAGGTTCAATGTTCAACAAACATTGGTTGAATGAAAATCTGAAAATTAGAAATTCTTTAGTTATACTCTGGGGTATTCACAACCCTAGATCCAAGGATTTAACCTATGATGCACAACATATGTGTTATCCAACTAATGAATTGACTGTTCCTGTAGACACGAGAAACAAAAGAAATATCAAGTCATAAAAGCCATG